>NC_138577.1:89879876-90167876 GCF_964289735.1 Phaethon aethereus | reverse complement strand
AGTCTCCTGGTTGTATATTATGTACAGGTCCATCCAAACCTCTCCCCCTAGTCCCAATTAGGGTGTTTTCTAATATTATTGAGTGGTTTTCCTAGGGCAACCATGTAAGAGGTCATGATTTCGTTTCCAGCTTGTATGGATATTCCTCTCTGTATTCCATATGGTTGTCCATACAAGATTTCAAATGGGCTCAGTCCCTCCTTCGCCCTTGGCCTAGTTCGTATACGCAAGAGGGCTAAAGGAAGAGACTGAGGCCAGGCTAGATTTGCTTCCTGTCCTAGTTTCACAATCTGTTGCTTGATTAGGTGGTTCATTTTTTCTACTTGGCCACTTGACTGGGGACGGTATGGGGTATGAAGTTGCCAATCTATGCCTAAATGGTGGCTAACTTGTTGTACTATTTTTGAAACAAAATGTGGTCCCCTATCAGAGGACATTATCATTGGGACCCCAAAACGTGGTATTATCTCTTGTATTAATGCTTTAACTACTTCTCGAGCCTTAGCGGTTCTAGTTGGAAATGCTTCTGGCCAACCTGAAAAGGTATCAGTTAATACCAATAAATATCGATACCCCCCTTTTGTAGATAGCTAGGGTCTGGCGGCCGGAAGATATCGCGCTGTACGGAAAGTTAGGGCCCCTCTCCTGAAAGCCAGTAGCGTTTAATTTATGATGCAAGCAGACGGAAGTGAGGTTATAAACCTAAGCTATATAACGCCGTGCCACAAACTAATAAACGCCATTTGCCGTCTACCACATTGGTGTCAGCGAGCTGATGGCCCGAGCGGCCTGGGGTTGGTCGCCGTGCCGTTCCTGAACCAGGTCGCCACGCGAAGGCAACAAGTGGTGCCGAAACCCGGGAATCGTCGCCTGGACGGGTGAACGGCGGCCGGAGCGGCAGGACCAGCCCGGCGGGGAGGACGCTCCCGGACCAACAAGGAGGATGGAAGCCCTTGTGAAGGTCGTATCACAATTACATAAGCAGTGGGGTATTGATTGTAAACCCAAAGATTTTACTCTCGCAGTTGCGAGACTTTTGCAAATTGGGGCCATTGCCCAGCCGGTGGATATTCTCCACCCTGAAGCGTGGGATAAATGCACTAAAGCGTTAGCCGAAGAGACGATGTCCTCGGGTCGTGGGAAAAACCTTAAGTCGTGGGGGAAAGTCGTACAGGCCCTGCAGAAGGCCATACAAGAACAGGACACCTGGAGGGCGGCAAAGAACTGTTTGTTGGTCACCCCGAAACTGGGAGTCGGGGCAGCCACGCAGACTTTGCACCCCCCAGACGATGACGATTCTAGTGAGCCTAAAGATCTGCAAGAGGGCGACACGTCCCCTCAATTCCCGAACCCTGATCCGCTTACGGACGGACAGCTAAATTCTTCTGGGGTAAGCTAGCCGAGGAGGCCAGGGGCGCCGCCGAGAAATCAGAGTCTGAGGAATTCTGGGCTACACCACCGCCCTATGCGCCCCAAGATGGCGCCGAGCAAGAAGGCAAAGGGCGGGGCGAGGATGCCCTTAGCGGGAACAGGGAAGAAGCGTTAGCGTTAACAAGCGCACACAAACGTGAAGGGGACGAGAACGTGAAAAAGAAAGGTGATGAGGGTGACCGGGAAGGGGAGGAGAGCGCGAGCGAAGGGCGGAAAGCCAATCAGAGCGGCCATCCGAAAAAATGCGCTGATAAGACAAACACCCCGCCGCGCAGAGGGCGGGACGAGCCAAGAGGGCGGGAACGGCCCGCCCGCAAGGGAAGTGGGCGGGGCGAGCCAAGAGGGCGGGAACGGCCCGCCCGCAAGGGAAGTGGGCGGGGCGAGCCAAGAGGGCGGGAACGGCCCGCCCGCAAGGGAAGTGGGCGGGGCGAGCCAAGAGGGCGGGAACGGCCCGCCCGCAAGGGAAGCGGGCAGGGCCGGAGCCCAACAAAAAGGTACTGCAAACCGGAAGTAACCAGTCAGTCGAGTTCCGACTGCGGATCAGACACTGGCTGGGACGAGTGGCTCACAACCGATTCAAACTCAGAGAAGGAGGAAACAGAGATAAATAAAATCAAGAGCCAAAATATTCCCATCCAAATTAAAGCGGAACCGCGAAGGGGAGAAATCCCTCTCACAGACTGGAGGAAAATAAAAATTGCGTGTGCCGACTGGGCCCCATCGGCCGCACTAGCGTTCCCGGTCCGGGTGACAGATGGGGGACAGAGGGTCCACTCACCAATAAACCCTAAAGATATACAAGCGATTGTTAAGGCAATTGCGGATAAAGGGCTTAATTCTGCCATGGTCTCTACCCTCATAGATGGTGTCTTTGGGGGAGACGATATGCTCCCGTTCGATATAAAACAAACTTGTAGAATGATCTTCGACGGGGCAGGGATGATTGTTTTTAAACAAGAATGGGAGGACAACTGTGCGAAACAACTAGCCCGAATAACCGGGGCGGATCACCCGCTACATGGCTCCAGCCTGCAGCGGCTGATGGGCACAGATCCAACAATGATTACCCCCCAGGCGCAGGCCCAGGGCCTGCGGGCTCATGAAGTAATGACAACTACTCGTGCAGCCAGAGAAGCCAGTCGCACAGCCTCTAGAGTTATTGTCAAGCCATCGCCATGGTCCACAATAAAACAAAATGAAAATGAGAGCTTTACGCAATTTGTGGATCGCCTCCAGGCAGCGGTCGACTCCTCGACCCTGCCCGCGGATGCGAAGGGCCCGGTTGTTGCAGATTGCTTACGTCAGCAGTGCAATTCGACAACCAAGGAAATCCTACGGTCGCTGCCAGTGGGGTCGAGCATTGCGGACATGATTAAGCACGTCACGAAGGAAGAGCATCTAGCCCCGATCCAGGTGGCTGTTCGTGCTGCAATAGCTAATGTGATGACATGTTTTAAATGTGGCCAGGCGGGACACGTTGTAGCAAACTGCCCTCGGTCGGGGGTTGCACCAACAGCGCTTCCCCCGTGCCAGAACCGACCCAGAGGACCGTGTTGGGCCTGCGGAAAGAAAGGACATTTTGCTAAAGAATGTAGATCTAAAACTCAGGGAAACGGGAAGGGGAGAGGACGCCTGGGCCGCGCACAGCCCTCTCCCACTTGGGACACCAGGCGGCCCAACTACGCCAACCCCAAGTGGGGCGAAGTGCTCCCGAACCCGCTACCCCCTCGAGAAGCGACCAACTTTACGGTTCAACCGACGATTCAGTCAAACCTGTCCCTACCTCAGGGACAGCAAGGACCACCCTCTGGGGGCGAGACCCCAGGGTGGCCCTGGCAGTAAAGTGTGATAACCCGCCAGTGGTGTGGGGGACCTGTTCCCTCTATAATACCTTAAATGACACCACCATTAGTGTCCCCTTTTTAATCGATACTGGAGCAGATGTTACAGTTATCCCTGAGACGAACTGGCCCCCACATTGGAAATTGGAAGACGCCCCCATGGTGGGCGGAGTCGGGGGATTAACCCGAGCTCGAAAGAGTGTTCAATTAGTAGCAATTATGCTTCACACTGAAAAAGGGCCGGAGAAAACCATTGCCCTCTTCCCATATGTCATGTCAGGAGTCCCACCCCTGTTGGGAAAGGACGCCCTAACCCTATTAAAAGCCAGGGTGACAAATTTACTGTAAGGGCCACTGCCGCATACCCACTCCCACCAATTAGACTGACGTGGAAATCGTCCGACCCAGTGTGGGTCGAGCAGTGGCCCCTGTCAAAGCCTCGAATGGACGCTCTTCTTGAGCTAGTCGACCGCGAACTACAGCGAGGTCATATAGAGCCTTCCACTAGCCCATGGAACACCCCAGTTTTTGTAATACCCAAACGAACGGGCGAGGGGTTTCGCCTCCTCCATGACCTGCGTGAAGTAAATAAAAGAATCCAACCAATGGGCCCCGTCCAAACGCTGTTACCCATGAACTCTATGATACCGAAAGGACAACCTTGTGCCGTCCTTGATATTAAAGACTGTTTCTTTTCGATACCCCTACATGAAGAAGACAAAGAGCGGTTTGCTTTTTCTGTCGTGTTCCCAAACAGCCACCGCCCCAACCTACGCTTCCAGTGGAAAGTGCTGCCTCAGGGAATGATCAACTCGCCTACCATCTGCCAAATTACAGTGGATCGGGCGTTGACACCGATTCGGCGTAGTGACCCGACCGCGACTATCATCCAATATATGGACGATATCTTGATCGCCGCACCGTCAGGAAGTCAGGTGGACCAACTAGTATCAACAGTTTCGGAAACCTTAAAAACAAATGGGTTCGAGATCGCGAGTGCGAAAGTTAAAAGAGGACCATGTGTGAGCTTTTTGGGAGTGGAGATCACAAGTTCCTACGTAACCCCACCCCAAATAAAGATCCGTCGGAACATCAAAACGCTCCATGATATGCAGCAGTTAGTGGGGTCCTTACAATGGCTCCGCAACATTGTCCTGATCCCTCCCGAGATCATGGCACCCCTGTATGACCTTCTGAAGGGAAAGAACCCGTGGGAACAAAAAACTCTGACGATGGAAGCGATAGACTCTCTTGACTTTATCGAGCAACAGGTATCGTCAAGCGCGCTCACCAGGTGGGACCCAGATATACCACTCTGTCGTGGTTTAGCCCCAGCCGGCAACTAAGCACCACGCAGCCGCTCGCTCACTCTCCCTCCCACAGCGGGACGGGGGAGAGAATTAGGAAAAACCTCGTGGGTTGAGATAAACACGGTTTAATAGGACAGAAAGAAAGAAGGGAACAATAATGATAATACCAACAAAGGAATGTATAAGAACAAGTGATGCCCAATACAGAAATTGCTCACCACCCCGTGATCGACAGCCCGTCCCCGAGCAGCGATTTCCGCCCCCCCGGCCAACTCCAGTTTATGTACTGGGCATGACGTCGTATGGTAGGGAATATCTCTTTGGCCAGTCTGGGTCAGCTGTGCCGGCTGTGTCCCCTCCCAGTTCCCCGTGCACCCCCAGCCTGCTCGCTGGCAGGCCAGCACAAGAAGCTGGACTGTCCTTGACGGCTCAGCAACAACCCAAAACATCAGCACATTATCAACAGTTTCTCATCCCAAATCCAAAACACAGTCTCACACTGGCTTCTGTGAGGAAAACCAGCTCTATCCTGGCTGAAACCAGGACACACTCGATCTGTATGTACATTTCACGGAGGGAGGGGGAGTAGGGGCACTAGCCCAGGGACCTCCTGAAAAAGCTCAACCAATACAATGGATAGTCCTGGGAAAACCGTCACGTGCATTCTCTCCGGGAGTCGAGTGCCTCGGTAGCCTCATTATGAAAGGCAGAAAACTCGCCCTAAGACACCTAGGCATCGAACCCGCCAGGATATACCTACCCTTCCGCAAACAGCTCCCAACGCTATCAGTGGCGATGTCAGAGTATCTAGCTATAGCTCTCGTCGGATTTGGCGGAGAAGTCCGGTATGCTACAAAACCCCCCTGGGCTCAAATGCTGGCAATTGTCAACATCGACCTCCCAAGGAAGATCATGGATCGGCCCCAACAGGGACCAACGGTCTTCACAGACGCATCCTCAGCGACCTCAACCGCAGCGGCAGTATGGCAATCAGGAGGAGAATGGCACTGCATTAAAACGACCGATCGTGCGCTTTCAGTCCAGCAGCTAGAAGCGATGGCTGTAGTACTAGCGTGCGGACTGTTCCCAATGGAACACCTCAACATAGTGACCGATTCGATGTTCGTGGCTAAGCTTTGCCTAGCCATGTCAGGACCCGGCGTGTCAACATCCACAACAGCTATCATGCTGGAAGAAGCACTTTTTTCCAGAAAGGGCACCATATCGGTCATCCACGTCAACAGCCATGACCCAATCAAAGGGTTTTTCCAAACCGGCAACGACAAAGCAGACGCTGCTGCAAAAGGGGTGTGGACGCTAAGAGATGCCCGCCAGCTACACGAGTCTCTCCCCATCGGAGCTAAAGCGCTAGCAAAGAAATGCGGGATCTCGGTCACTGTGTGGCGAAACACATAGTAGCCACGTGTCCCCATTGCCAGAAAGCACCACTGTGGTCCAGTGGAGTCAACCCCAGAGGCCTTAAGGCCTCCGAAGTGTGGCAGACGGATTTTACGCTCTGTCAGTTGCTGAAACCTCGAGCGTGGCTAGCAGTAACCGTAGATACATATAGCGGAATGATCGTAGCCACACAACACATCAAAACCGACTCCAAAGCGACCATCCAACATTGGTTGACAGTCATGGCGTGGCTTGGCATCCCTAATCAGATCAAAACAGACAACGGCCCGAACTTCGCCTCCAAATCAGTCCAGGCATTTGCTTTGAAATGGGGTATCACCTTAACACACGGTATTCCATATAACAGCACAGGTCAAGCTATAGTCGAACGAGCAAATCAAACTCTGAAATCTAAATCAGAGGTGTTGGCAAAAACAGAAGGTTTTGCCAACGCCGTTCCCCCGGGAGACCAAGCACGCCTGCTAGCGACCGCTCTTTTAGCACTAAATCAATTCCCCAGGGGAGGAGAGGTGAATAGCCCCACCCAAAAACATTGGGCCGCTCAAGCGCTAGAAGAAGGCCCGTTAGTTATAATCAAAAATGAGCTGGGAGAATGGGAACAAGGGTGGAGGCTAGTCCTTACAGGGCGAGGGTATGCCGCAGTTAAAAAAGATGGGAAAGTTAAGTGGTGTCCGCTTAAGTCTATTAAACCGGACCTTCAGAATAAAGCTAATGAAAACTGTGAGGTTTTGTCCACAGGATCGGATTATCGGACGTCCTTGTAACCCGTACACCCCGGTGGCGAGAGAGGACGACAAGCCGACAAGCATCCTGTCCGCACCTGGGAGCTCCACTCTGGTGGAATCCAAACAGCAGCGACCTAACCTCCAAAGGGGGAGGCTACGATGTCTTTGTGTGATCTTGATTTTAGGGCTCGTCACTATAGGGCAAGCAGTATCAGAACACCATCCCCATCGGCCATTTAAATGGTCCCTCCTTCGATTCGATGATCAACAAGTTATCGCAACCCAAATTACATCAGATGCGCCAAGTTTTAATGCCTCTCTGTGTCAGCTTGTCCCGAGAGACCGATGCTGGAGATACCTAGGATTTTATATGTGTCCCAGCTCGAACCCGGGGAAGAGTTATTGCAACTACCCTAACCAATATTACTGTAGCTACTGGGGATGTGAGACCACAGCCCCTGCTTGGATACCGGGTAGTGGTAGAGACAAATGCCTAAAAGTCCAGTGGGGTCCATATAAGTGCATTCCACCACAAGCATGGCGAGGACGCGGAAATTGTCAGTATCTCTTCTTAAATGTTACTGAGCCCCAAGAAGACAGTTGGTTACTTGGGAAAATGTGGGGGATAAGGTACACAGAACCAGGGACAGACAAAGGTGGTTTAATCCTCATAAAAAAGGAGATTATCCCGAATGATCCACTACCAGTAGGCCCCAACCAAGCAATCGGGCCTAACCCGGTTCTTATCCCGAAAATCACACCATCACCACATAATATTGTAGCTAGTACCAAAGTTACCGCACCCAGAGCAACACACACCACCGAAACTCCCAATCAAAATTCTCTCTGGAAAATGATGCAAGCTAGCTATCAACTACTGAACAAAACTAACCCAAATCTTACGGAGCATTGTTGGCTGTGCTACGGAATAAGACCACCCTTTTATGAGGCTGTAGGAGTAAGTGACATACCCAGACGAGTAAATGCCTCAAATCCAGCCCAGTGTATATGGGACACAGAAAAGCAAGGAATTACATTAGCGCGGGTGGTGGGAAGTGGCGTGTGCGTAGGTAAAGTCCCAAAGCACAAAAAACAACTATGTGCTAGCAAGACACAAGATAAAACCCCTGCAAAATGGTTAATACCGGCCAGCAATACCAAGTGGGTGTGTTCCACTATGGGAGTTACACCTTGTCTATCGTTGGAAAAATTTGATAAATCCTCAGAATATTGTGTCCAGGTAACTATAGTCCCCAAAATCTTTTACCATACCGAAGACTTTGTCTACGACTCACAGATTACCCCGGAACATCACCTGTCAAAACGAGAACCCCTTACAGCACTAACAATAGCTACTCTAATGATCGTAGGAGGTGCGGGAATAGGTACAGGAGTAGCATCCTTGGTGCAACAGAACAAAGAACTTAGCACCCTGAGGTGGCAGTAGATGAGGACCTGGCTAGAATCGAACAATCAATAAGTGCATTAGAACAATCAATTAGATCGCTATCTGAGGTAGTGTTGCAAAATCGAAGAGGGTTAGACTTGATGTTCTTGCAACAAGGGGGAGTGTGCGCTGCACTAAGGGAAGAATGTTGCGTATATGCGGACCACACCGGAATAGTGAGGGACACTATGACCAAATTACGAGAGGGATTAGAGAAACGAAAAAGGGAACGAGAGGCACAACAAGATTGGCTCACATCGTGGTTTAACCATTCACCATGGCTGACCACTCTGATATCTACCTTGACAGGGCCAATCGTAATTATCATGATAGCATTGATCTTTGGACCCTGTATATTGAACAGACTCGCATCGTTTGTTAAGAGCCGACTAGAGAAGGTCAACATCATGTTGATAGAACGCCAACAGCTGCTTTAAGAATGTTCCTGTTCAAAATTTCCTTTAACTATCCCCAGTTATACCCCGTTGCGCCCAGGTGCCCCCCAGTCACATCTCGACGTGCCTTGTGTTTTCTATTCAAGTTCGTAATATGTATATATTTTTTAACATTATTATAACGCACTGACTAAGAGTAGCATGCATTTAGTATGTTTCCTATCCAAGGTTACGAGATATATATCCTTTAAGATTGCTATATTTTAACCAATTTAATTTATTAATTAAATAGTAATTTAATTACTGTTAATATTAATTAATATAATTAATAATTTATTTATTATTATAAATTAATAAATTAATTTAATTAATTTAATTACGCATAGGGAGGGGGGAAATGTAGATAGCTAGGGTCTGGCGGCCGGAAGATATCGCGCTGTACGGAAAGTTAGGGCCCCTCTCCTGAAAGCCAATAGCGTTTAATTTATGATGCAAGCAGACGGAAGTGAGGTTATAAACCTAAGCTATATAACGCCGTGTCACAAACTAATAAACGCCATTTGCCGTCTACCACATTGGTGGCAGCGAGCTGATGGCCCGAGCGGCCTGGGGTTGGTCGCCGTGCCGTTCCTGAACCAGGTCGCCACGCCTGCGAAGGCAACACCCTTTTCTTGGAAGTTCTGTAAAATCAATCTGCCATTGTTGCCCAGGCCCATTGCCTTTCCCAATTTGGCCCATTTCTAGCCTGGGAATATTCTTGGGATTAATCTGGAGGCAAAGATCACATTGCTGAGTAACCTGTCTCACCGTAGTATATAAATTTCTGGCCACAATTTCTCTAATTAAATGTTTATATAGAGCCTCTATTCCCCAATGCTTCTTCCTGTGTTCCTCTCTTACCAAATGCCATATTAGGCAAGAGGGAATAACTAGTTTTCCTTGTGGGGTATAAGCCCACCCCTCTTCATTGTATAATCCTTCCAGATCTGTAATAAGTTTTTGATCTTCCTTGGTATATTTTGGCTTACCTTCTAAAGAGATTCGCCTGTCGGGGACTAAAGCTCCTTCTGTTTTTACCTCTGCTTTGGCTACCTGTTTTGCCTCTCTATCCGCCAGTTCATTTCCTCTTTCCAATTCTGAGCTTACTTTCTGGTGTGCCTTAATATGCATAATCGCCACTTTCTCAGGAAGTTGGATTGCTTCCAACAGTCTCAAAATTTCTTCTGCATGCTTAATATTTTTCCCTTGAGAGCTCAATAACCCTCTTTCTTTCCAAATTGCTCCATGCGCATGTACAACTCCAAAAGCATATCTTGAATCTGTATAGATATTCACAGCTTTTGGGCCCCTCACTACAAGAAGGATGTTGAGGTGCTGAAGCGTGTCCAGAGAAGGGCAACAAAGCTGGTGAGGGGTCTGGAGCACAAGTCTTATGAGGAGCGGCTGAGGGAACTGAGGTTGTTTAGTCTGGAGAAGAGGAGGCTGAGAGGAGACCTTATCGCTCTCTACAACTACCTGAAAGGGGGTTGTGGCGACGAGGGTGTTGGTCTCTTCTCCCAAGTAACCAGTGATAGGACAAGAGGAAATGGCCTCAAGTTGCGCCAGGGGAGGTTTAGATTGGATATTAGGAAAAATTTCTTCACTGAGAGGGTGGTCAGGCATTGGAACAGGCTGCCCAGGGAGGTGGTGGAGTCGCCATCTCTGGAAGTGTTCAAAAAACGTGTGGATGTGGCGCTTCAGGACATGGTTTAGGGGACATGGTGGTGCTGGATTATTGGTTGGACTTGATGATCTTAAAGGTCCTTTCCAACCTAGTGATTCTGTGATTCTGTGATTCTGTGATCCTGCACTTGGGTCACAACAACTCCCTGCAATACTACAGGCTTGGGCAGGAGTGGCTGGATAGCTGCCCAGCAGAAAAGGGCCTGGGGGTGCTGGTTGACAGCCGGCTGAACATGAGATGGCAGCGTGCCCAGGTGGCCAAGAAGGCCAACAGCATCCTGGCCTGTATCAGAAATAGTGTGGCCAGCAGGAGCAGGGCAGGGATTGTGTCACCCTGTACTCGGCACTGGTGAGGCCACACCTTGAATACTGTGTTCAGTGTTGGGTCCCTCACTGCAAGAAGGATGTTGAGGTGCTGGAGAGTGTCCAGAGAAGGGCAACGGAGCTGGGGAGGGGTCTGGAGAAGAAGTCTGACGAGGAATGGCTGAGGGAACTGGGCTTGTTCAGTATGGAGAAGAGGAGGCTGAGGGGAGACCTCATCGCTCTCTACAACTACCTGAACAGGGGTTGTGGTGAGGTGGGTGTTGGTCTTGTCTCCCAGGTAACTAGCGACAGAACGAGAGGAAACAGCCTCAAGTTGCACCAGGGGAGGTTTAGACTAGATATTAGGAAGAATGTCTTTACTGAGAGAGTGGTCAAGCATCGGAACAGGCTGCCCAGGGAGGTGGTGGAGTCACCATCACTGGAAGTATTCAAAAAACATGTAGACGTGCCACTTCAGGATATGCTTTTGTGGGCATGGTGGTGTTGGGTTGATGGTTGGACTTGATGATCTTAAAAGTCTTTTCCAACCTTAATGATTCTGCGATTCTGTGAAAACAGAGGCAAAAAAAAGTTCTTCAGCACCTCAGCCTTCTCCATGTCGGTTGTCACCAGTTCTCCTGTCTTATTTCTCACGGGGCGGGGGTGCAGGGGGGGTGGGTGTACGTGTTCTTCAATCTTCCTTTTCTGGCCAACATGCCTGTAAAAGCCCTTCTTATTGGTCTTCGCATCCCTTGCCAAATTCAGCTTCAAGTGTGCCTTAGCTTCCCTGAGCCCACCCCTACACAACTGGGCAGCGTCCCTGGACTCTTCCCAGGATACCTGTCCTTGCTTCCACTGCCTGTGCATCTCCTCCTTTAGTTGGACCAGGAGGTCCTTACTGGGCCATGCTGGTCTCCTGCCTTCCTTGCCCAGTTTCCTACACATGGGAATCGAGGGCTCTGGTGCTCCAAGAAGAAGGTCCTTGAGGAGGAATGTCTTAAAGAGCTGCCAGCCCTGTTGAGCTCTTTTGTCTCTGAGGGCAGTTTCCCTGGGGGTCCCATCCACCAATTCCTTAAACAACTGAAAGCTTGCTCTCCTAAAATTCCACGTCCTGACTCTGCTCTTCACCTGGCCCACATCCCTCAAGATTGTGGATTCCACGAGGGCATGATCACTGCAGCCAATCTTGACATCTCTAATTAGTTCATCCATGCTGGTGAGCCACAGGTCCAGTAATGCTTCCCCTCCAGTCAGGCTGTCCATCACCTGGATTATGATATTACCCTTAATGCTCTCCAAGAGTCTCCTGGACTGCTTACAGTTTGTTGTGCTGCTTTTACAGCAGACATAAGGAAAACTGAAGTCCTCTAGCAGGAGCAGAGCCTGTGAGCGTGGTGCTTGCTGTAGCTGAAGTAAGAAGGCTTCGTCAACAGGCTGCCCTTGATCAGGCAGCCTGAGGGAAGCACCAGCCACGAGGTTTCCTTTGTTGGCTTGTCCCCTAATTTTTACCCATAAGCTCTAAAGCTGTTCATTGCTGTTTTCCAAAGGCAACTCTGTGCAGTCAATCTTCTTTTTTGACACAGAGGGCAACCCTCCCGTCCCTCCTTCCTTGCCTGCCACGGAATCACAGAATCATGGCGTGGTCTGCGTTGGAAGGGACCTTAACGATCATCTAGTTCCACCCCGCTGCTATGGGAAGGGGCACCTTCACCTAGACTAGGATGTTCAAAGACCCATCCAACCTGACTTTGAAGTCTTCCAGTGAGGGGGCATCCGCAGCTCCTCTTGGCAACCTGTTCCAGTGCCTTACCACCCTCATACAGTTTATAGCCATCGATTGCAGTGCTCCAGTCGTGTGATTCCTCCGACCACATTTCAGTGACAGTGGTTAGATCGTAGCTTGCTCACTGCACCGTGGCTTCCAGCGCCTCCTGTTCGTTGCCCGTGCTGCGTGCATCAGTACAGAGGCACTTCTACTGGACTGTGGGCCATGCCACTTTTTTAGGAGGAATGCACTCAGATTCCTTGGAGGCATTTCGCAGGTCCTTCCCCGCTGGCTCCTAATACATCAGCAGCCCCTGGCTCTTCTTTGCTGCTCAAAACTCCATCCCCTTGCCCTGCTAAATCTAGTTTAAAGCTCTCCTTATCAGTCTGTCCAGCTTAGTGGTGAAGACCCTCTTGCCCCACTTGGTCAGGTGAATCCCATCAGCTCCCAACAGATTCAGCTTCTCAAAGGGAGATCCATTATCACAGAAGCCCAAACCTGCAGTATGGCATCAGCCACACAGCCAGGCATTCACCTTTTCAGTACATCTTCTCCTTCCTAAGCCCCTACCTTTGGCCAGGAGGATCCATGAAAAACCACCTTGTGCTCCAGATCATTTTAACATCACCCCAAGGGACAGACAGTCTTTTTTTGTTCTAAGTTGCCTCATCACAGTATCCTTGGACCCGATGTGGAACAGTAGGAGCGGATGATAATCCGTAGGGTTCACCAGGCTCAGCAGCCTCTTGGTAACATCACAAATGTGAGCTCCTGGTAGGCAGCTAACCCCTCTAGAGAAACTGTCTGGGTAGCAAATGGGTGCTTCGGTACCTCCGAAGGTAAGGAGTCTCCATTTACTAATGCTTCATGTGCTTTCCTGGTGGCACTAGTTCTAATGTGGGAGGGTGTGTGGATCCACTTTGCACAGTCAGCTTCTCCTCAATCCAGTCTCTTTCCCACGTGCTCTCCATTCTCCACCCCAAGAGCATCGTACCAGTTATGCAGAGGCACTTTAGGGGGAGGGGGAAGGGTCTTCCTTCTGCCTGCCGCAGAGACGAGGGTCCAGTCTCCTTCATGGCGTGAGTGACTGGCATCAGTCAGCTCGAGGTGGAATTCAGGCTAACCTTGCCCTTGCACAGCCTTAAGGCAGGGCTGTCGCTCAGACTGGCACAGGGCGCGATACCACCTATCAATCTCCCGCTCACATTCCCGGATACTGCGCTGCCTGTTTGAGCTCCTCTTGCACTACAGCTACTTGTTTGAAGTGTTCTTCTAACTGGGCACACTTGCAGCTATGAGATCCACCTTCAGAGGCTCCATGGAACACTCTGAGGGACACGGCCCACACTGGGCCCGTGCTGGAGCAGCGGAAACGGGCGCGGAGGAAGGAGCTGCAGAAGAGAAGAGCGAGGAGCGGCAGACAGCGAGCACGGGGACCCGACCCCCGCCAGCAGTGCCACTGGCCCTTCGCCAGGGGACAGAGTGACCTGCAGCCATAACGAGGGGCCTGGAGGCAGGCAAGGAGGTGGAGGGGTGTCCGCTCCAACCTTCTTGTGCCCCCCAGACAGGCTTCACTGATGTTCACGAGCACCCGATCTGTTTCTTCTGTGATGACTGTCTCGCAAACAAGCTTTGTTATGTACCTATTGTTAGAAGAAGGACAGCCAAACTGTAATAAAGAACAGAAGGAGGAAAACACGGCTTCCCAGAATACCTTACCACCTTGATTCTTTTTTTAAGCGGGAAGGAAGAACTATAGTTTTGTTTGCACTTCCTCTTGAGTTGCCTAGCCCAAACCCACTCTTTTTGAATCAAAAATATATGAAGAGGGACACCCAGTGGATGCAGATTAGGGATCACTTTCAGCCATTAAGAAGGAAGCGACAGGACAAAGAGCAATGGTTTTGAACTAAAGGAGGGTAGATTTAGATTAGATCTAAGGAAGACATTCCTAGGCATGAGAGTGGTGAGACACAAGAACAGGTTTCCCAGAGAAGTTGTGGATGCCCCATCCCTGGAAACATCCCAGGTCAGGTTGGATGGGGCTCTGAGCAACCAGCTCTAGTCAAAGATGTCCCTGCCTATGGCAAGGACGGGGACATACTTCTGTGGGTGGTGGGCAGGGTGCAAGAGGAGTCCCATGGACCGCACAGCCAGGTCTCAGGCCTCCAGCCAAAGGGCGAGTGCCAGAGCTGGGAAGTCCCACCTGAGGCAGGGGAAGCGCACAGAGGGACTGGAGGCTGTGGCCAGAGCCAGTGGCAGGGCAACTCCCCTGGGAGAGCCTGCCTCACAATGGGGGCCAGGACGCCCTGGCTGGGGTGGCGGGTAACAATAGGGCCCTTTCTGACCTACCCTGGTGGCAGTTAGTGATGCCCAGCACCGGGGCGTGGCAGCCCCACAGTGTCCGGGAAGGACGCAAAGCGGTGCGGCTCGCGCCGGAGCCCCTGTGCACAGGGAACGTGTTTCCCAGTGACCGCTGGCACACCACTCCCCCAGGACCAGGGCATTTCCCCGAGGCCCCACCGTCCCCACCAGGTAAGAATGCGGGGTTGGGGCTGGGCCAGCACCATAGGGACCCCAGGGGACCTGGGCCCCACAGGCGGGCCCTTCCCTCTCCCACAGGAGAGCCGGCGCTGGTGCCAGGGCCAGGGTGGGCAGCTGGGGACTGCCCGCCGGTCAGTGGCATCCTGCAGGAGATCCCCCCTGTCCCTGCCCAGCTCCTCTGCCCCACCTCTACCTCCCTGTTCCGTCCAGGCAGCAGCGGGGTGGGGCCGCTTGCCATGGGCTGCCCTCCCCCCTTTCCTCCTCCCTTTCCTCTGTCCTGCAGGATGGCGAGTGATTCCCCCCAGAGCAGCTGTGCATCCACGCAGGCAGAGGATGAAAGGGCTGAGGTGGCTGCTGAGGACCATCAGCGGTCAGAAAGCCCCAGGCAATACAAGCTGTGCATCGAGGACTTTGACTCTGACTTTGACTCTGACAGCTCCGTCGTCCTCACAGAGGACAAGGATGATACCTCCACCATGAGTGGGTATCGACAGGACCCCAGGGGATCACCTCCGGCCTCGGGGCAGAGAGCAGGGCAGGGAGAGGCAGCTGGGCTGGCAGGAGGCAGTGGTGCTGCAGGGCTGGCACCTTCCCACCCTGCTGCCAGCGGCTTCCTGGAGGAGACAGAGCCTCAGCACCCTGGCCCAGGGCTTGCCGTGTGCAGGGCAGCGGGTGCAGGGCTGCAGAGAGGGCCTCTCTCGTCCCTCTACCTCCTGCCCCTGCCTACAGCTCTCCCCACTCTTGCTCTTCATCAGGTGAAGACGATACCGCCTCCACCTGCCAGACAGAGGAGAAAGAGAAGGAAGCCTACCACTACTTATTGGCCTTTCTCGACAGCACCAAAAGGGTAACTGCAGCCTTTGTCAGCAAGGCCCTGCCTGCTGCTCCCAGCTGGGTGCTGCCATGTCTGCCGCCTGCGCACGGGCTCTCAGAGCGCTGCTGGCCGTGCAGAGCTGTGCCCCTGCCGGCCCCCTGCACCATCGAGGCAGCCCCTGGAGCCCCGGCTCCTGCTGGCCGTGCCTCTGCCCCCTCAGCCTCTCTCTCTGTCTCTCTTCTCCCTGACTGGCAGGAGGCGGCCGCGAAGCTGAGCTTTCTGGCCTCCATCCGCACGCTCTGCAGAGCCTGGCTACAGGGCAGGTACCTGCCTCGCGTGCTATCCGCATGTGATCTCCTGGAGAAGATGAAGGTGAGGGGACCGCCACTGGGGCTGAGGGAGGGGGACAAAGCTGGCCGAGCAGCGGCCCAGCAGTTCAGGCAGCATTCGTGCGGCTGGGCACAGTGGGAGGGCGAGACAGACCTCCGTGAGAACAGCCCTGCCTGCCATGGGGCCACTGCAGAGTGAGGGGCCGCTCTGGGTGCCAGTGCTGGCCTGGCAGCCGCAGGGCACTGCCCGCCCTGCAGACTGGGGCCAGGCACTGGCAGCTGCTGTGCCCCAGCCCGGCCGTGCTCTCCCTTTCCAGGTGCTACAACACAAGGAGATCCCTTGCAGCATGGAGGCAGTGATGTGGCAGCAAGCCATGCTGGCCATGGCTGCAATGAGGTAGCTGCCCCAGAGCCTGGCCAGGCCAGGACCTCCCAACGGCATCTCCTGGCCAGACCCTGGCATCAGTGTCTTCAGGGCTCTGCTCTCCCTTGCGCTTGGCCCATCGGAGGGCCAGATGGGAGGGTGCAGAGTGCTCCGGGGCTCCCTGGTGGCTCTTGGCTTTTCCCCTGAATGGAGAGGCAGGAGACAGAAAGGGGTTCCGGCTCCACCGGCCAGGAGTGCCCTCTGTCCCTGGCTCAGTGGCACGGGGGAGGCAGGAGATGCCTCCACACATCCAACCGGCACCTTCTCTCCTTGCAGCAAAGAGGTGGAAAGCCTGCTGGACGAGCACGTCTGCCCCTGCATCCACAGCATCCTCTGCATTGCTCCAGCACAGCCAGGCAGCATACACGCTTCTCTCGATGCTGAGGTGAGCTACGGAGAGGCTGCCAGTCAGTGCCTGGGCATGTTCTCCTAGTTGGCTTTGGCTGCTGGAAGATGATAGGAGAAGAAGGAAGGCCGGGCAGACCCTGAGGCCTCTCCCGGGCTGCCGAGGGCAGCCGAAGCCTGCCGCAGGTGGAAGGCATTCAAGCCAGCTTCCTGCAAGGAAGAAGGGCCAGGGCAAGTGTGCCACCTGCTGTATCCCTTTACAGATCCTGAAAACTCTGGACAGCATGCTGGAGGTGATGATGCATGGTGCTTTGCCCAGGTCCAGCATCATGACAGTCGACAACATCTTGGAGGTCAGGCATTTGCCGAGAACAGAGCTCACGGGGTCTCTTCCTTTGCCTTACACTAAAGGGACATGACCTTCCGGAGCGTGCACGCCTCGGCCCAGAGCCAAAGCACTGGAAGGAGTCTGAGCATCCCTCCCAGGCCCCCTGCTTTGGCAGCTGGCACCGCTGAGCCACTGCCCTCGCCACCCGTCCCATTCAAGCTCTCCTCCCCGGAACGCAGCAAGGCATGGATCTGTGGGCAAGGTGCAAGGGCAATCCAGCCCCGAAGCTCTCTTCTTCTGGCCTGCCCATGGGCCGTAGTCCGGCCTCCCTGGTGCAGGCCCCCCCAGAGGTTCCTGCCCTCCTGGAGAGGGGACATGCGGCCATTCTTGGAGGAGCGCGTGGGAGGGGGCAGAGGTGGCTGGGAGGGTGGGACCCAGCTACCTCCCTGGCTGCAGCCAGTCACCGACTGTTGGCAACGGTCCCCGAGGTCACGAGGCAGCTGGGCCCCATTCCAGACCTTCCTCCCGTCCGGGGGAAGCCTTGGCAGCACCTTGTGTAAACCCTGCCAGGTGTTTGGCAGAGCTACTGCCCTGGGAGCTACTGTCGTTTCCCAAGGCAGACCAGCGGCTTTTCCCTTCTCAGGTCGTCCTGCCCTTCACGGCATCCCAGGAAGTGGCGAGGCGCCGCCGGGCGGTGAGGATCATTGCCAGCCTGAGCCGCTTCTTGAATCCCTCTTTGATGCTGGAGGTAAGGGGCCTGCGGTGCAGGCAGCCTTTTGGCACCCCTCACCCCTTGCTGGTGCCCCAGAAGAGCTGGTAGCTCTGGGCTCCCTGTGAGGGAAGTCTGGGTGCCGGGCAGGGGACCTAGCAAGGCTCAGCCCTGCGACAGCGCCTTTGCCCCTCTCCCTAGGAGCTGCCCTGCCCCATGCCTTTGCTCCCAGGAGCCAGCTCCGTGCCAGGGCACGGGAGCATTTGGCAGGCCCGGCTCTGGCAGCCCTCCCTGCCTCCCTGCCCAGGGTTGCTGCCCAGCTGCTTCAGTGGTGGGCAAGGGCCTGCGGGGCTCTTGGGCCCTACCCCTCCCCACTGCCACTGCCCACTCTGGGCCCCTTGCCCAGCCCACCGGGCCTGGGGCTCCGCAGGCCCTCCCTTCCCGTGCTGTGGAGAGCTGGGCAGGGCAGCGCCAGGCCTTGGGAGAGCCTGCCAGAAGGATGTGGCAGGAGGAGAGGGTGCACGGCTGCACCCGTTTGTGGAGATGGGGAGTCCCACAGGTGGGGAAGGAGGGCTCCGTCAGCTGAACGTGGGTCTGGAGGACTAGTGGGCCCAGGGTCTCAATCCTCCTTCAGGCAGCGCAGTCCCGTGGGCTCATGGGCGAGGAAGGCAAAACCCGTGCAGGGCTCTCTTCACAGGGAGGCAGCATGCTCCTCGCCCTGACGCAGCTGCCACAGGACAGGCTGGGCCTCCACGGGCTGTGGTGCAGGGCGTAGCCCTCCAGAGCTCTGGCTCACGCGGCGCTCAGTCCAGGGCCCGCTCTTGGGCCTTAGGGCTTTCATCCCATCTGCCCTGCTGCTGCTCCTTCCTCCCTCCCACAGGTGTCATCTGTTGAAAATGGCAACCGCTTCCTCTTCCAAGAGAATCCTCTGCCATTCCTGGGGAAGGTGCTGGCATATCTCACCCTGTCCTGCGCCGAGGAGGATGAGGAGATAAACTGCGGGGCTCTGGAGGCGCTGCATGCCTTCCATGGCTTCGTTCTGCTGCGACAGAGTAAGAGACACTAGGGTGGGCTGGGGCCTTCCAGCCACAAGGGCACAGGCAAGGCGCCGTGCTGCCTCGGCCCCCTGCTCTGCTCAAGGAAGGAGCCACAAACTCCTTCGAGGCTGGGGCAGGTGAGCAGCCGTGCTGTACCGACCCCAAGGCCCACACAGCCCGCCTTGGAGCGGCGGCCTGGGGCCCGTCCCGAGAGCCCTTGGGCTGCAGAACCTGTGGCAGCAGCAGGCCAGGGCTTCTCCCGTCCTCCCAAGTGGAAAGCCAGGCCGAGCTCTCTGCAGCCGAAGAGGCGATTTCCCCGCCTCCCCCTGGAGATGCGCCCACTGCCACCCCGGCACATCTCCAGCTCCCCACAGAGCAGAGAGCCAGGCACAGAGCTCTTGCCTGCTGTCTCCAAGCGCTCTGTTGCTCCTGCTAACTGTGCGTTTCCCTTCCCACCCAGGCTTCCAGGCAGCACGTGAGGATCCAGAGCTAGAGCTGGACAGGCAGATACCCAGCACCTCCTGGCCTAAGGAGCCCAGGGACGAGGCAATGGTAATGAGCTCCTCCCGTGCTGGGGGTCTTGGCCATGGAGCTGGCAGGAAGCTTGGACGAACCAGTGTATCAGACCCCAGCACTCTCCTTCAGCCCACAGGGCAGCTCCGTCTCCACACCCCCAGGGCTGAACCAGCCCAGACCAGCCCCTGCGGCCGGCACTTGTCCTGGGGCACGGAGCCAGCGCTGCCCCCAGTTTCTCACTGCAGAGCCGCCCCTGCTGCTCAGCTCTGCCCCGCCACCAGCGCACTCAGTGCGACACCTCTTCCCTGCCTCAGATATTTGGGAGCTTCCTCCTCCCGACCGAGAGGGACAGCTTCATCCTCACGGTCTTGAGAAACATGATGCACCCAAGGGTCTCCAACATCCAGATAGTGGCCAACATGCTGGAGGCAGTCTTGAGAGACCCGCAGTCAGAGCTCAACGAGGTAGGACATCTGCAGCCGGACGGCCCTGTGCATGTGCCCGCCGGGGGCCGCTCCCCGAGCTGCACTTGGGAGCACCCGACGGGCAGCCTTTGAAGCCACCAAAAAGTGATGGGAGGGAAGAGGTTCTTGGGGGCAGCTGGGGCCGTGGCTGCGCTCCTACCCACTCCATGCCCCTGCCTCCGCCAGGTGCACAAGGTTGTGAAGACCATCTATAGGCAGCTGGTGATGGTCACCCAGGAGCCGTTCTGGGACATCCTGAGGACGACCCTTCTCCAGGTGGCCCAATTGTACACTCAGAAGGTGACCACTGTCCTGCTGAAGGCTTGCCTGCTCTATACCAGGTACATGGCCCGTCAGCCTGGGGCAGCTCAGCACCTCCAGGGCCTGCCCAGGCAGAAGGGGTGGTGGCCGAGGTGGCCCCACTGACAGTGCGCTCTGCCTCTGCAGCACTGCCACGGCCATGTGGAACATGCTGGTCTCTGAGCCCTGCCTCACACACGACGTGCTGAAGACGCTGCTGCAGGTCCAGCAGAACGGCATCAGGCGGCACAACTCCACGGGAAAATGCAACTGCTCCCATTTGCTGGCGGTGAGTGTCTGGTGGAGGCCTGCTGCACTCCGCTCGGGGCTGCGTGCCCCTCTCCAGCCCCTCCTCCCCTCTCTGCCTGCCCCCAAACCTGGACCTCCCGCGGGGTCCCTGGCCAGGGGCGTTGGGGCCACAGCCAGGCAGGGCAGCGCATGCTGCTTGGCCCCGCAGTGCACCAGCAGGCAGCCTGCCCCTGCCCCTGCCACTGCCCCGCTGCCCTCAGCGGTCCTCCCCGCTCGGCAGCTGGGAAGCCCAGGGCAGGGCCCATGCGGCTGGCTGGGCTGTTCCCTCCAGGCCTCGGAGCCTTGCCTGCCCGTGCTACAAATGGGAGTTGAGCCCTGAGTACCGCCACGGGTGGGCTCCAGGCCAGGCAACCGGGCCGGGCTCTGCCCTGGCATCTCGCTTGGCTCAGTGCAGCGCCTGAGCCCCACCCAGCCCCGGGCAGTGCCGCAGGCACATCTCTGCAGTGACAGCAGTCCCCGGGTGTTTTCCACAGGTAGCCAGTGCCATGAAGAAGACCTTCCCATTGCCCTCCAGCGAACGCTGCATGTGGTTGCTTTTAGACCAGCTCTTCGTGGAAATGGTCGTACAGATCTCCTTCAGCGTGAAGGGCTCACAGCAGGGCTGCTGCAGCTCTGGCAGTCACAGCAGGGGCACCAAGCATCCTACAGTCTACCTGCTCAGGTGCTCTGTCCCTGCTGCCTGGTCTCTGCCCCGGGCCCAGAGCTGGGGGCAGGGCGCCGCGTGTGACCGCACTTTGCCCCGTGTGCAGGAGCGCCGTGAGCATCATGCAAACTCTGTTCCGTTACCTGGGCGGTGACGCCCTGGTTGAAGACATCGGGAGGCAGGGTGCCTGGGACCTGCTCATGAGATCTGAGACGTACCACACTGCTATCGCCATGCTGACTAGGTGAGAGCCTCATCAGTTGTCCTTGTCTGCCCCGGCGATTCTCCCCTGCAGAGGAAGGGCGCCCCGCACGATCCCCTTCCTCGTGGGTGGTGAGGCACAAGCAGGCAACGCAAGGCGCAAGCCCAGCCGTGCTGCACATGGCCTGGCCCGCGGGGTAGTGGCTGGGGCTGACAGTGCAGGCCCGGACAGCTTGGCCTGCCCAGCTCGGGCCCGCCAATGCCTTCTTCCCCTGGCCAGGGTGCTGCAGCGTGAAGCACCGGCCTACTGCGTCTCCGTGTCTGAACTGGCGGTCATAGGCCTCCTGCAGAGACAGGATTACCAAGACATCGGCGCCATGACTGTCTTTGTCGAGGTGGGCCTGGTGGCAAGCGCCGCCTCTCAGAGGGCAGGCGGGGGGAAGCGGGGCTGCGTTCCTGAGGCAGAGGGCAGAGGGGAGGCGGCGAGGGCCCTCTGCGGGCCCGGCTGCCTCCCACCTGGGCTGTGGCTGGCCCTGGTGCCGTGCCCAGATCCGTCCGGGAGCTCTGCTGGCTGTGCCAGCCTCTCACTCTGCTGCCGGGTGACTTTCAGCTCTTGGACTACACTGACTGTAAGCACGTCAACAGCGAAGTTTGGCACATCATCCGGTCCCACCTGCAGAGCCAGAGCGTGGTGCTGCGCAGGCTGGCAGTCAGAAGCCTCATCACACTGTCTGGAAGACCCCAGCAGGTGAGCAGGGCACAGTGAGGGCATCTGCCTGGGGTGGTGGTGCACACAGCGGCTTGCCAGGAATCGGGAACGGACTAGCGGAAACGGTGCCCACTGCCCCTGCTGCCCTCTTCAGCGGCCCCTGAGTACCTCAGGCCAGGCCCCGGGCTGTGCTGCACGGGAGGAGATCTCTGTCTGACCAGCGCTGCGCCCACTACATGCAGAGTGGTTTTGCGTCACAGCACGGTCCTGTGTTTCCCATAGGCAGTGAACCTGCAAGACCTGCTGCCAGACGTCATGCAGCGACTGCAGGATGATGACTGCGACGTCAGGACGGTGGCCCTGACTGTCCTCAGCAACATGCTCTGCCTGCTGGACAGGCAGGCGGCTGTTCCCGTCACTCTGCAGCTGGTGGAGATGCTCCCACCACTCTTTGAGAATGTAAGGTGCTTGGAGAGCAGAGGCTCGTTTAGCATGCCTGGGGGGGGCACGTGTTTGTGGCCCGGGGCGGTGTGTCCCTCTCTGCACGTGCCCCCTGGCCCGTGAGCTCTTCCCCTCACTGCAGAGGGAGAGCCACAAGCATTCGTCTCCTCCCCGTGGGCTCGGAGGAGCCAGGGCTGAGGTCCTCCCCTCTTCCTTCTCTCTTCCTAGGAGTCCAGCTGCGTGCGAGAGCGCTCCATCCTCCTCTGCAGAGATGCGATGCAGGTTGCAGTCAGCACCCACAAAAAGCAGATGAGGAAGGTCATGCAGAGGAGCCTGATGCCCCTGTTCTTCCACCTGCATGACACGGATCACAGTGTGGCTCAGGTGGGGATTTCTAAGCCCTTTGAATGTGCCTCAATTGGGGCCCAACCTCTGGAGTCCCTGAGTTGGGCTCAGAGCCCCTCCCTGCCTGTGGCCGCAGAGCTGGCAGCAGCTGAGAAGGTGGGCAGGGACGTTTCCTACACCTGCCCTGCCCGATCCAGCAGAACTCAGCAGCAGTGCGCGGCCACAAAGACCTTGGCACTGGAGCCCCCGTGGGCTTCCCAGCGGCGCCTGCAGGTGTCTGAGGCCGGGCGTTGGAGCCCCAACCCTTGCTGCCCCTCTGCTCCGCCCAGGGACGCCCAGGTCCTGTCCCCTGGCTGGCGGTGCCATCTCCTGGTCTCTGCTGCTCTGCAGGCCTCTCGGGAAGCCCTCCTTGGAGCTGCCAAGTTGCTGAAGCGGAGGGAGCTCAGGAGGCTGCTGGAGACAGAGCAGCCATGGAGGGTCGGCGAGTGCCTGGTAAGGGTGGCCCCGAAGCCCCACGCCCAGCCTGGAGAAGCCCCTCTGCCCCAATGCGTGGGGCTAGCCGCTGTGCCCCTACCCACTGTGGCAGCCCAGCACTGCCTGCCTGCACCGCATACAGGCTCCCTTTGGCCCCAGAGGCCAGGAGTGCTGACGGAGCCCCCGCCCAGCTGGGCTGTGGCGGCAGGGTGGCACTGCAGCACCCCAGGGAGCACCGTGCCCTCTGCTGCCTCCAAACCCCGGCACCAGCCGGCCACTGGCTGGGCGTCCTGGGTGGCAGGGCTGGGGAAGGCAGGGGAGGCCAGTCCTGGGTGCAGGGGGAGGGTCTGCCGCCAACGCTGGCCCCTCGTGCTCTCTCCAGCTCCTGGAGGACGGTGGCAGAGTGGAGGAGCACCTGCAGCAGAGCCTGCAGTACCTGCAAAGCCCACAGGAGCCCTTGTGTGAGGCGGCCATCAGGTTCATTGGTAAGCCACAACCCTGCCGGGGGTGCCTCTCTGCCCCGCGGCAGCTGATCCCCAGCCACGGTGGCTGCTGAATCCAGCGAGCGGCTGCAGAGCCCGGACTGCCCGATGCCTGAGTTGACGGGCTCCCTGCTGCGCTCTCACACCCCTGCCCCGTCGCAGGGGCTGGTGGGAGCCTTCTTGGGTCCCTCGCAGCCGCCGTGGCCTTCACGCTCAGGGGACCACCCTGGGCTCAGCCTTGCCCAGGGGGAGGAGGCCACGTGGCCAGGCCTGCGGGGCTGGTGGCAGGGAACTGGGCTGCTGGGGCAGGCAGGCCAGTGGGATCTGTGACGGGCTGTGTGTGTCTAGGGCTCGCCGGGCTGCAGCTGAGCGATGGTTACCCGGAGAAGCTCCAGGTCATCTACAGGGGTGAGTGAGGGCAGTGGGGTGTCCGCAGGGGCTGGCGGAGAGGGGGAAAGACCCTGGGAAGGGAGCTCCAACGCCTGCCCCAGCTGGGCAGGGCACTGCTCCCTGCACACATGAGGGGCGGCGTGGGCAGAGCAGAGAGAGATTTCAGAGGGGTGTGGGGCATTGGTGGCAGCACCTTCCCGCTCATCCCGGCACCCCTGCCTCCCTCCTGGCCATGGGAAGAGCTGGGAGGTTGGGGGGGCTCTGGCCAGAGGGGCTCTGCAGATGCCCTGCACGATGCAGGCTCTGACCTCGGCTCTGCTCCTTTCCATGCCAGCCCTTCAAGACAAGGCAAGAGACAGCAGCACCTCCATTTCTTGCCTTGCAACTCAAACCCTGCTGGTCCTGGACGCTGCAGCGAAAAAGCCTCCCTCTGGATCCCACCTGCAAGCGCTGTGCTCCTGGCTCCGGAGCGCATGGAGGAGGAGGACCCCTGCCCCAGGAGGCGGCTGGCTGTGCTGCTGGAGCTGTGGCCAGAGCTGATGCCGGGGTGCTCTGCACACTGGCACCCCCGGAGCAGCTGGACCTGCCCCCTTGCCAGCAGCCTGGGGCCGTGCAGGACGCACCACGCCCTGCGTTGTGGCCCCAAGGCACCAGCTGCTCTGCCAGGCTGTGAAACCCAGAGGAACGGTGAAGGAAAGCTTTTGCCTGCCCTGCCCTCTCCAGGGAGATCCCAGCCTGGATGGTGCCCGCCCTCTGCACCGCTCCCATTTTGTGGCGAAGGGGACAGGTGGGCCGTGGCCCGTGGCTCTAGTGGGCGTGCTGGCCATCAAGCCTGAAGAAGCAGCCACAGGGCAGCGAGAGGAACGCTTCAGATGGCGACCCAGGATGGAAATGGGCATTCTGCAGGCCGCAAGCAGAGGCCTTAGCACAGCCGGCCTGCCTGTGCCTCCCAGCCATCAATAAAGGCTGCGGAACTTGACGTGCTGTTTTGAGCTCTTCTTCCCCGCCCCGCGCTGCCCTGCTGCCCCTCAGACACCCGGAGGGTTCCTATTCTGACAGGCCCCACACGCACCCCTGCGGACCCTGCCGCCCCCCAGGCAGCTGTAGGGGCCGCGTTGGGTCCCGCTTGTGCCCCTGGGGAGCCCTGCTGCCCCCCAGGCCCCGCCAAGGGCCCCGGGAGGGCCTGTGCATAGCCCCGTGGAGCCTTGCTGTTCCGCAGACAGCTGGAGGGGCTCTGCTGCGCCCCGCGTGGAGCCCCATGTAGCCGTGCTGCTCCCCAGGCCTTCGCAGCGGCCCTACAGCGCCTTCCACGATGCCCTGCGAGGCCCAGGAGAGCCCCTGGGGCTCTCTGGAGGGGCTGCTTGGCCCCACATGTGCCCCTGGGAGGCCTGTCAGAGGCCCTGGGGTTCTCTGGAGGGCAGCAGGGCCCCACCCGGGCCCCGGCCAAGCCCGGCAGCTCTATCCGGGTAGGAAATGGGCCATGACGGAGCCTGTCCCTTCTCCACCTTCTGCTGCCCAGGGCGGCGGTTCCTCCTTCAATTTCAGTTGATCAGTTCAGCAGAATATAGATGGTCTTGGGTGGCCAGGGGCTGAACAAAGCGGGCACAAGGATGGCCTCAGAAGGCATGACGATGAGAGCTGAGAGTGAGAGACAGAAGACGACTCTGGGGCACAATGCAAAACTCAAAAGGGTGTCCCAGCAATGTACAGACGTCCTCATGGAATGAGTGACTGGGTAGACTAGATATCCTAGATGGCAGCGAATAAAGGTAAGCGAGCTCTGGGGCACAGAGAAAGCCTGAGGAGCCGATCTGGCTGAGTAAGAGAGAGACAAAGAGGGCTGCAGAGCTTGAAGGGTGCCATGGCACACCAGAACAGCCTCAGGAGGCATCATGACAGAGATGAGAGGACTCTGGGAGTGGGGGATGTTGGGGAAGAGGGAGACAAACAAAAGATTGGTGACACAGTGAGGCGTTCAGGAGGGGATATGAACAGAGTACAGACACCCTCAGGAGAGCAGGGACCAAACAAAGGCATTGTAGATGGCAGACAGGAAGGTAAGAGTGCTCTGGGGCACAAGGAAAGCCTGAGGGCTTCTGGCTAAAAAAAGAAGAGGGCTACAAAGCTTGCTATAGACCCTAAAAAGAGCTGTGGGGCTATTGTGGTTTAGCCTCAGCTGGCAACTAAGCACCACGCAGCCGCTCACTTGCCTCCCGCCCATCCCAGGTGGGATGGGGGAGAGAGTTGGAAAAAAATACTCATGGGTTGGGTTAAAAACAGTTTAATAGGACAGCAAAGGCAGAGGAAATCATCATCATCATCATATCACTGATAAAGGAATATACAAAAATAAGTGATGCACAATGCAAGAATTGCTCACCACCCACCCGGTGTGATCAGTAGCCCATCCCTGAGCAGTGATTCCCATCCCCTGGCCAACTCCAGTTTTATATACTGAGCATGTCGTTATACGGTAGGGAATATCCTTTTGGTCAGTCTGGATCAGCTGTCCTGGCAATGCCCCCTCCCAGTTTCTTGTGCACCTCCCCGCTGGCAGCACATGCGAAGATGAAAAGTCCTTGACGTAGTATAAGCAGTACCCAACAACTAAAAACATCAGTGTGTTATCAACATTACTCAATGTCCTGGTTTCAGCTGGGATAGAGTTAATTTTCTTCATCGAGACTAATGTGAGGCTGTGTTTTTGATTTGAGATGAAAAATGTGGATAACGTGCTGATGTTTTGGGTTGTTGCTAAGCAGTCAAGGACTCTCCAGCTTCTCGTGCTGGCCTGGCAGCAAGCAGGCTGGGGGTGCACGGGGAGCTGGGAGGGGGCACAGCCAGGACAGCTGACCCAGGCTGGCCAAAGAGATATTCTATGCCATATTGACGTGCGGAAAACAGACTCCACAATCTATAAGATTGTAAAGTAGGTATGTTTATTCAGCGCTGGGCAGCACGGGGGGTAGTCCCACCAAAAACCGTGCGCGCCCAACGAGGCACTTACTTCAAATATATACAGCAAAGTGTTGCATATACATAAAGTTTAGCAATATACCTATACATATGCATGATCTATCCCCGCTTCGTATTAAAATGAGTTCTCCTCCCATCTGCGCTTGCGTGTTGCCTCCTGGTGGTGGTCGTCGGGGGTCGTGGGGATGAAGGCCGGTGGTTCCTCTTCATCACCGCTAGTAACCTTTTGACTTTGCGCAGGCTCCGTTGTTTTTTGGCTTCTATCCAAACTGCAGAGTCAGTTTTAGCTAGTTTCTTGAGGTAAGTTCTTAATTCTTATCAGGGACCGTCCTTGTGAGGAGCCACAAACCTTCTTGCTCCTTTCAGTTTATCAGGACCTGTCTTTGGGAGGAACTACAGTTCTCCTGCTTTAACTACTTCACACAATAGCTAACAAGATTTCAAGCTTCATCTACTAATTAACTGCTAAGACTCCCTTAACCCCTTCTCTCAGTCCCCCCTTTTTAGAAAAGTTAGTAAATTCTTTTACTAGATTTATTTCTGATACTATTTCTAATACAATGTTTCTTTATCTAACATTTTCAAAGTACTTGTTTGATTCCAATTTGCGTCGTAATTGGTTTTTCTTCCATTCACTGTAAGAGTCTCCTGTGTTCTGAAAACACCAGAGACCACATCGAACTGTAATACAGAGAGTTATAACCAAAGAGATAATCGCAATTATCAGAACAAATAATTGTCTTAACCAAGTCAAGTTTGGGAGCCAAGAAGTCAACTTATTCCAAAGATCAGAGAAACCCAGTGAAGTGTCATCTGGTGTTACTAGGTGTACAAACGATCAGGGTTCATCTTTTCGTTGGAGGCGTAATTTCAAAGGTCCAGCTAATGTTGGCTTCCATGGTAGCCAAGGAGCTTTCTTGACTCTGGTATGATGAATCCAAGCGTTTTGTTCTTTGATTTTAATTGCTGTAAAAGAGGTAAGGAGGACTTGGAAAGGTCCTTTCCATTGTGGCTCCAGAGTCTTTTCTGCAAGAGATTTTACATATACGTAGTCTCCTGGTTGTATATTATGTACAGGTCCATCCAAACCTCTCCCCCTAGTCCCAATTAGGGTGTTTTCTAATATTATTGAGTGGTTTTCCTAGGGCAACCATGTAAGAGGTCATGATTTCGTTTCCAGCTTGTATGGATATTCCTCTCTGTATTCCATATGGTTGTCCATACAAGATTTCAAATGGGCTCAGTCCCTCCTTCGCCCTTGGCCTAGTTCGTATACGCAAGAGGGCTAAAGGAAGAGACTGAGGCCAGGCTAGATTTGCTTCCTGTCCTAGTTTCACAATCTGTTGCTTGATTAGGTGGTTCATTTTTTCTACTTGGCCACTTGACTGGGGACGGTATGGGGTATGAAGTTGCCAATCTATGCCTAAATGGTGGCTAACTTGTTGTACTATTTTTGAAACAAAATGTGGTCCCCTATCAGAGGACATTATCATTGGGACCCCAAAACGTGGTATTATCTCTTGTATTAATGCTTTAACTACTTCTCGAGCCTTAGCGGTTCTAGTTGGAAATGCTTCTGGCCAACCTGAAAAGGTATCAGTTAATACCAATAAATATCGATACCCCCCTTTTGTAGATAGCTAGGGTCTGGCGGCCGGAAGATATCGCGCTGTACGGAAAGTTAGGGCCCCTCTCCTGAAAGCCAGTAGCGTTTAATTTATGATGCAAGCAGACGGAAGTGAGGTTATAAACCTAAGCTATATAACGCCGTGCCACAAACTAATAAACGCCATTTGCCGTCTACCACATTGGTGGCAGCGAGCTGATGGCCCGAGCGGCCTGGGGTTGGTCGCCGTGCCGTTCCTGAACCAGGTCGCCACGCCCGCGAAGGCAACAAGTGGTGCCGAAACCCGGGAATCGTCGCCTGGACGGGTGAACGGCGGCCGGAGCGGCAGGACCAGCCCGGCGGGGAGGACGCTCCCGGACCAACAAGGAGGATGGAAGCCCTTGTGAAGGTCGTATCACAATTACATAAGCAGTGGGGTATTGATTGTAAACCCAAAGATTTTACTCTCGCAGTTGCGAGACTTTTGCAAATTGGGGCCATTGCCCAGCCGGTGGATATTCTCCACCCTGAAGCGTGGGATAAATGCACTAAAGCGTTAGCCGAAGAGACGATGTCCTCGGGTCGTGGGAAAAACCTTAAGTCGTGGGGGAAAGTCGTACAGGCCCTGCAGAAGGCCATACAAGAACAGGACACCTGGAGGGCGGCAAAGAACTGTTTGTTGGTCACCCCGAAACTGGGAGTCGGGGCAGCCACGCAGACTTTGCACCCCCCAGACGATGACGATTCTAGTGAGCCTAAAGATCTGCAAGAGGGCGACACGTCCCCTCAATTCCCGAACCCTGATCCGCTTACGGACGGACAGCTAAATTCTTCTGGGGTAAGCTAGCCGAGGAGGCCAGGGGCGCCGCCGAGAAATCAGAGTCTGAGGAATTCTGGGCTACACCACCGCCCTATGCGCCCCAAGATGGCGCCGAGCAAGAAGGCAAAGGGCGGGGCGAGGATGCCCTTAGCGGGAACAGGGAAGAAGCGTTAGCGTTAACAAGCGCACACAAACGTGAAGGGGACGAGAACGTGAAAAAGAAAGGTGATGAGGGTGACCGGGAAGGGGAGGAGAGCGCGAGCGAAGGGCGGAAAGCCAATCAGAGCGGCCATCCGAAAAAATGCGCTGATAAGACAAACACCCCGCCGCGCAGAGGGCGGGACGAGCCAAGAGGGCGGGAACGGCCCGCCCGCAAGGGAAGTGGGCGGGGCGAGCCAAGAGGGCGGGAACGGCCCGCCCGCAAGGGAAGTGGGCGGGGCGAGCCAAGAGGGCGGGAACGGCCCGCCCGCAAGGGAAGTGGGCGGGGCGAGCCAAGAGGGCGGGAACGGCCCGCCCGCAAGGGAAGCGGGCAGGGCCGGAGCCCAACAAAAAGGTACTGCAAACCGGAAGTAACCAGTCAGTCGAGTTCCGACTGCGGATCAGACACTGGCTGGGACGAGTGGCTCACAACCGATTCAAACTCAGAGAAGGAGGAAACAGAGATAAATAAAATCAAGAGCCAAAATATTCCCATCCAAATTAAAGCGGAACCGCGAAGGGGAGAAATCCCTCTCACAGACTGGAGGAAAATAAAAATTGCGTGTGCCGACTGGGCCCCATCGGCCGCACTAGCGTTCCCGGTCCGGGTGACAGATGGGGGACAGAGGGTCCACTCACCAATAAACCCTAAAGATATACAAGCGATTGTTAAGGCAATTGCGGATAAAGGGCTTAATTCTGCCATGGTCTCTACCCTCATAGATGGTGTCTTTGGGGGAGACGATATGCTCCCGTTCGATATAAAACAAACTTGTAGAATGATCTTCGACGGGGCAGGGATGATTGTTTTTAAACAAGAATGGGAGGACAACTGTGCGAAACAACTAGCCCGAATAACCGGGGCGGATCACCCGCTACATGGCTCCAGCCTGCAGCGGCTGATGGGCACAGATCCAACAATGATTACCCCCCAGGCGCAGGCCCAGGGCCTGCGGGCTCATGAAGTAATGACAACTACTCGTGCAGCCAGAGAAGCCAGTCGCACAGCCTCTAGAGTTATTGTCAAGCCATCGCCATGGTCCACAATAAAACAAAATGAAAATGAGAGCTTTACGCAATTTGTGGATCGCCTCCAGGCAGCGGTCGACTCCTCGACCCTGCCCGCGGATGCGAAGGGCCCGGTTGTTGCAGATTGCTTACGTCAGCAGTGCAATTCGACAACCAAGGAAATCCTACGGTCGCTGCCAGTGGGGTCGAGCATTGCGGACATGATTAAGCACGTCACGAAGGAAGAGCATCTAGCCCCGATCCAGGTGGCTGTTCGTGCTGCAATAGCTAATGTGATGACATGTTTTAAATGTGGCCAGGCGGGACACGTTGTAGCAAACTGCCCTCGGTCGGGGGTTGCACCAACAGCGCTTCCCCCGTGCCAGAACCGACCCAGAGGACCGTGTTGGGCCTGCGGAAAGAAAGGACATTTTGCTAAAGAATGTAGATCTAAAACTCAGGGAAACGGGAAGGGGAGAGGACGCCTGGGCCGCGCACAGCCCTCTCCCACTTGGGACACCAGGCGGCCCAACTACGCCAACCCCAAGTGGGGCGAAGTGCTCCCGAACCCACTACCCCCTCGAGAAGCGACCAACTTTACGGTTCAACCGACGATTCAGTCAAACCTGTCCCTACCTCAGGGACAGCAAGGACCACCCTCTGGGGGCGAGACCCCAGGGTGGCCCTGGCAGTAAAGTGTGATAACCCGCCAGTGGTGTGGGGGACCTGTTCCCTCTATAATACCTTAAATGACACCACCATTAGTATCCCCTTTTTAATCGATACTGGAGCAGATGTTACAGTTATCCCTGAGACGAACTGGCCCCCACATTGGAAATTGGAAGACGCCCCCATGGTGGGCGGAGTCGGGGGATTAACCCGAGCTCGAAAGAGTGTTCAATTAGTAGCAATTATGCTTCACACTGAAAAAGGGCCGGAGAAAACCATTGCCCTCTTCCCATATGTCATGTCAGGAGTCCCACCCCTGTTGGGAAAGGACGCCCTAACCCTATTAAAAGCCAGGGTGACAAATTTACTGTAAGGGCCACTGCCGCATACCCACTCCCACCAATTAGACTGACGTGGAAATCGTCCGACCCAGTGTGGGTCGAGCAGTGGCCCCTGTCAAAACCTCGAATGGACGCTCTTCTTGAGCTAGTCAACCGCGAACTACAGCGAGGTCATATAGAGCCTTCCACTAGCCCATGGAACACCCCAGTTTTTGTAATACCCAAACGAACGGGCGAGGGGTTTCGCCTCCTCCATGACCTGCGTGAAGTAAATAAAAGAATCCAACCAATGGGCCCCGTCCAAACGCTGTTACCCATGAACTCTATGATACCGAAAGGACAACCTTGTGCCGTCCTTGATATTAAAGACTGTTTCTTTTCGATACCCCTACATGAAGAAGACAAAGAGCGGTTTGCTTTTTCTGTCGTGTTCCCAAACAGCCACCGCCCCAACCTACGCTTCCAGTGGAAAGTGCTGCCTCAGGGAATGATCAACTCGCCTACCATCTGCCAAATTACAGTGGATCGGGCGTTGACACCGATTCGGCGTAGTGACCCGACCGCGACTATCATCCAATATATGGACGATATCTTGATCGCCGCACCGTCAGGAAGTCAGGTGGACCAACTAGTATCAACAGTTTCGGAAACCTTAAAAACAAATGGGTTCGAGATCGCGAGTGCGAAAGTTAAAAGAGGACCATGTGTGAGCTTTTTGGGAGTGGAGATCACAAGTTCCTACGTAACCCCACCCCAAATAAAGATCCGTCGGAACATCAAAACGCTCCATGATATGCAGCAGTTAGTGGGGTCCTTACAATGGCTCCGCAACATTGTCCTGATCCCTCCCGAGATCATGGCACCCCTGTATGACCTTCTGAAGGGAAAGAACCCGTGGGAACAAAAAACTCTGACGATGGAAGCGATAGACTCTCTTGACTTTATCGAGCAACAGGTATCGTCAAGCGCGCTCACCAGGTGGGACCCAGATATACCACTCGATCTGTATGTACATTTCACGGAGGGAGGGGGAGTAGGGGCACTAGCCCAGGGACCTCCTGAAAAAGCTCAACCAATACAATGGATAGTCCTGGGAAAACCGTCACGTGCATTCTCTCCGGGAGTCGAGTGCCTCGGTAGCCTCATTATGAAAGGCAGAAAACTCGCCCTAAGACACCTAGGCATCGAACCCGCCAGGATATACCTACCCTTCCGCAAACAGCTCCCAACGCTATCAGTGGCGATGTCAGAGTATCTAGCTATAGCTCTCGTCGGATTTGGCGGAGAAGTCCGGTATGCTACAAAACCCCCCTGGGCTCAAATGCTGGCAATTGTCAACATCGACCTCCCAAGGAAGATCATGGATCGGCCCCAACAGGGACCAACCGTCTTCACAGACGCATCCTCAGCGACCTCAACCGCAGCGGCAGTATGGCAATCAGGAGGAGAATGGCACTGCATTAAAACGACCGATCGTGCGCTTTCAGTCCAGCAGCTAGAAGCGATGGCTGTAGTACTAGCGTGCGGACTGTTCCCAATGGAACACCTCAACATAGTGACCGATTCGATGTTCGTGGCTAAGCTTTGCCTAGCCATGTCAGGACCCGGCGTGTCAACATCCACAACAGCTATCATGCTGGAAGAAGCACTTTTTTCCAGAAAGGGCACCATATCGGTCATCCACGTCAACAGCCATGACCCAATCAAAGGGTTTTTCCAAACCGGCAACGACAAAGCAGACGCTGCTGCAAAAGGGGTGTGGACGCTAAGAGATGCCCGCCAGCTACACGAGTCTCTCCCCATCGGAGCTAAAGCGCTAGCAAAGAAATGCGGGATCTCGGTCACTGTGTGGCGAAACACATAGTAGCCACGTGTCCCCATTGCCAGAAAGCACCACTGTGGTCCAGTGGAGTCAACCCCAGAGGCCTTAAGGCCTCCGAAGTGTGGCAGACGGATTTTACGCTCTGTCAGTTGCTGAAACCTCGAGCGTGGCTAGCAGTAACCGTAGATACATATAGCGGAATGATCGTAGCCACACAACACATCAAAACCGACTCCAAAGCGACCATCCAACATTGGTTGACAGTCATGGCGTGGCTTGGCATCCCTAATCAGATCAAAACAGACAACGGCCCGAACTTCGCCTCCAAATCAGTCCAGGCATTTGCTTTGAAATGGGGTATCACCTTAACACACGGTATTCCATATAACAGCACAGGTCAAGCTATAGTCGAACGAGCAAATCAAACTCTGAAATCTAAATCAGAGGTGTTGGCAAAAACAGAAGGTTTTGCCAACGCCGTTCCCCCGGGAGACCAAGCACGCCTGCTAGCGACCGCTCTTTTAGCACTAAATCAATTCCCCAGGGGAGGAGAGGTGAATAGCCCCACCCAAAAACATTGGGCCGCTCAAGCGCTAGAAGAAGGCCCGTTAGTTATAATCAAAAATGAGCTGGGAGAATGGGAACAAGGGTGGAGGCTAGTCCTTACAGGGCGAGGGTATGCCGCAGTTAAAAAAGATGGGAAAGTTAAGTGGTGTCCGCTTAAGTCTATTAAACCGGACCTTCAGAATAAAGCTAATGAAAACTGAGGTTTTGTCCACAGGATCGGATTATCGGACGTCCTTGTAACCCGTACACCCCGGTGGCGAGAGAGGACGACAAGCCGACAAGCATCCTGTCCGCACCTGGGAGCTCCACTCTGGTGGAATCCAAACAGCAGCGACCTAACCTCCAAAGGGGGAGGCTACGATGTCTTTGTGTGATCTTGATTTTAGGGCTCGTCACTATAGGGCAAGCAGTATCAGAACACCATCCCCATCGGCCATTTAAATGGTCCCTCCTTCGATTCGATGATCAACAAGTTATCGCAACCCAAATTACATCAGATGCGCCAAGTTTTAATGCCTCTCTGTGTCAGCTTGTCCCGAGAGACCGATGCTGGAGATACCTAGGATTTTATATGTGTCCCAGCTCGAACCCGGGGAAGAGTTATTGCAACTACCCTAACCAATATTACTGTAGCTACTGGGGATGTGAGACCACAGCCCCTGCTTGGATACCGGGTAGTGGTAGAGACAAATGCCTAAAAGTCCAGTGGGGTCCATATAAGTGCATTCCACCACAAGCATGGCGAGGACGCGGAAATTGTCAGTATCTCTTCTTAAATGTTACTGAGCCCCAAGAAGACAGTTGGTTACTTGGGAAAATGTAGGGGATAAGGTACACAGAACCAGGGACAGACAAAGGTGGTTTAATCCTCATAAAAAAGGAGATTATCCCGAATGATCCACTACCAGTAGGCCCCAACCAAGCAATCGGGCCTAACGCGGTTCTTATCCCGAAAATCACACCATCACCACATAATATTGTAGCTAGTACCAAAGTTACCGCACCCAGAGCAACACACACCACCGAAACTCCCAATCAAAATTCTCTCTGGAAAATGATGCAAGCTAGCTATCAACTACTGAACAAAACTAACCCAAATCTTACGGAGCATTGTTGGCTGTGCTACGGAATAAGACCACCCTTTTATGAGGCTGTAGGAGTAAGTGACATACCCAGACGAGTAAATGCCTCAAATCCAGCCCAGTGTATATGGGACACAGAAAAGCAAGGAATTACATTAGCGCGGGTGGTGGGAAGTGGCGTGTGCGTAGGTAAAGTCCCAAAGCACAAAAAACAACTATGTGCTAGCAAGACACAAGATAAAACCCCTGCAAAATGGTTAATACCGGCCAGCAATACCAAGTGGGTGTGTTCCACTATGGGAGTTACACCTTGTCTATCGTTGGAAAAATTTGATAAATCCTCAGAATATTGTGTCCAGGTAACTATAGTCCCCAAAATCTTTTACCATACCGAAGACTTTGTCTACGACTCACAGATTACCCCGGAACATCACCTGTCAAAACGAGAACCCCTTACAGCACTAACAATAGCTACTCTAATGATCGTAGGAGGTGCGGGAATAGGTACAGGAGTAGCATCCTTGGTGCAACAGAACAAAGAACTTAGCGCCCTGAGGTGGCAGTAGATGAGGACCTGGCTAGAATCGAACAATCAATAAGTGCATTAGAACAATCAATTAGATCGCTATCTGAGGTAGTGTTGCAAAATCGAAGAGGGTTAGACTTGATGTTCTTGCAACAAGGGGGAGTGTGCGCTGCACTAAGGGAAGAATGTTGCGTATATGCGGACCACACCGGAATAGTGAGGGACACTATGACCAAATTACGAGAGGGATTAGAGAAACGAAAAAGGGAACGAGAGGCACAACAAGATTGGCTCACATCGTGGTTTAACCATTCACCATGGCTGACCACTCTGATATCTACCTTGACAGGGCCAATCGTAATTATCATGATAGCATTGATCTTTGGACCCTGTATATTGAACAGACTCGCATCGTTTGTTAAGAGCCGACTAGAGAAGGTCAACATCATGTTGATAGAACGCCAACAGCTGCTTTAAGAATGTTCCTGTTCAAAATTTCCTTTAACTATCCCCAGTTATACCCCGTTGCGCCCAGGTGCCCCCCAGTCACATCTCGACGTGCCTTGTGTTTTCTATTCAAGTTCGTAATATGTATATATTTTTTAACATTATTATAACGCACTGACTAAGAGTAGCATGCATTTAGTATGTTTCCTATCCAAGGTTACGAGATATATATCCTTTAAGATTGCTATATTTTAACCAATTTAATTTATTAATTAAATAGTAATTTAATTACTGTTAATATTAATTAATATAATTAATAATTTATTTATTATTATAAATTAATAAATTAATTTAATTAATTTAATTACGCATAGGGAGGGGGGAAATGTAGATAGCTAGGGTCTGGCGGCCGGAAGATATCGCGCTGTACGGAAAGTTAGGGCCCCTCTCCTGAAAGCCAATAGCGTTTAATTTATGATGCAAGCAGACGGAAGTGAGGTTATAAACCTAAGCTATATAACGCCGTGTCACAAACTAATAAACGCCATTTGCCGTCTACCACATTGGTGGCAGCGAGCTGATGGCCCGAGCGGCCTGGGGTTGGTCGCCGTGCCGTTCCTGAACCAGGTCGCCACGCCTGCGAAGGCAACACCCTTTTCTTGGAAGTTCTGTAAAATCAATCTGCCATTGTTGCCCAGGCCCATTGCCTTTCCCAATTTGGCCCATTTCTAGCCTGGGAATATTCTTGGGATTAATCTGGAGGCAAAGATCACATTGCTGAGTAACCTGTCTCACCGTAGTATATAAATTTCTGGCCACAATTTCTCTAATTAAATGTTTATATAGAGCCTCTATTCCCCAATGCTTCTTCCTGTGTTCCTCTCTTACCAAATGCCATATTAGGCAAGAGGGAATAACTAGTTTTCCTTGTGGGGTATAAGCCCACCCCTCTTCATTGTATAATCCTTCCAGATCTGTAATAAGTTTTTGATCTTCCTTGGTATATTTTGGCTTACCTTCTAAAGAGATTCGCCTGTCGGGGACTAAAGCTCCTTCTGTTTTTACCTCTGCTTTGGCTACCTGTTTTGCCTCTCTATCCGCCAGTTCATTTCCTCTTTCCAATTCTGAGCTTACTTTCTGGTGTGCCTTAATATGCATAATCGCCACTTTCTCAGGAAGTTGGATTGCTTCCAACAGTCTCAAAATTTCTTCTGCATGCTTAATATTTTTCCCTTGAGAGCTCAATAACCCTCTTTCTTTCCAAATTGCTCCATGCGCATGTACAACTCCAAAAGCATATCTTGAATCTGTATAGATATTCACAGCTTTTGGGCCCCTCACTACAAGAAGGATGTTGAGGTGCTGAAGCGTGTCCAGAGAAGGGCAACAAAGCTGGTGAGGGGTCTGGAGCACAAGTCTTATGAGGAGCGGCTGAGGGAACTGAGGTTGTTTAGTCTGGAGAAGAGGAGGCTGAGAGGAGACCTTATCGCTCTCTACAACTACCTGAAAGGGGGTTGTGGCGACGAGGGTGTTGGTCTCTTCTCCCAAGTAACCAGTGATAGGACAAGAGGAAATGGCCTCAAGTTGCGCCAGGGGAGGTTTAGATTGGATATTAGGAAAAATTTCTTCACTGAGAGGGTGGTCAGGCATTGGAACAGGCTGCCCAGGGAGGTGGTGGAGTCGCCATCTCTGGAAGTGTTCAAAAAACGTGTGGATGTGGCGCTTCAGGACATGGTTTAGGGGACATGGTGGTGCTGGATTATTGGTTGGACTTGATGATCTTAAAGGTCCTTTCCAACCTAGTGATTCTGTGATTCTGTGATTCTGTGATCCTGCACTTGGGTCACAACAACTCCCTGCAATACTACAGGCTTGGGCAGGAGTGGCTGGATAGCTGCCCAGCAGAAAAGGGCCTGGGGGTGCTGGTTGACAGCCGGCTGAACATGAGATGGCAGCGTGCCCAGGTGGCCAAGAAGGCCAACAGCATCCTGGCCTGTATCAGAAATAGTGTGGCCAGCAGGAGCAGGGCAGGGATTGTGTCACCCTGTACTCGGCACTGGTGAGGCCACACCTTGAATACTGTGTTCAGTGTTGGGTCCCTCACTGCAAGAAGGATGTTGAGGTGCTGGAGAGTGTCCAGAGAAGGGCAACGGAGCTGGGGAGGGGTCTGGAGAAGAAGTATGACGAGGAATGGCTGAGGGAACTGGGCTTGTTCAGTATGGAGAAGAGGAGGCTGAGGGGAGACCTCATCGCTCTCTACAACTACCTGAACAGGGGTTGTGGTGAGGTGGGTGTTGGTCTTGTCTCCCAGGTAACTAGCGACAGAACGAGAGGAAACAGCCTCAAGTTGCACCAGGGGAGGTTTAGACTAGATATTAGGAAGAATGTCTTTACTGAGAGAGTGGTCAAGCATCGGAACAGGCTGCCCAGGGAGGTGGTGGAGTCACCATCACTGGAAGTATTCAAAAAACATGTAGACGTGCCACTTCAGGATATGCTTTTGTGGGCATGGTGGTGTTGGGTTGATGGTTGGACTTGATGATCTTAAAAGTCTTTTCCAACCTTAATGATTCTGCGATTCTGTGAAAACAGAGGCAAAAAAAAGTTCTTCAGCACCTCAGCCTTCTCCATGTCGGTTGTCACCAGTTCTCCTGTCTTATTTCTCACGGGGCGGGGGTGCAGGGGGGGTGGGTGTACGTGTTCTTCAATCTTCCTTTTCTGGCCAACATGCCTGTAAAAGCCCTTCTTATTGGTCTTCGCATCCCTTGCCAAATTCAGCTTCAAGTGTGCCTTAGCTTCCCTGAGCCCACCCCTACACAACTGGGCAGCGTCCCTGGACTCTTCCCAGGATACCTGTCCTTGCTTCCACTGCCTGTGCATCTCCTCCTTTAGTTGGACCAGGAGGTCCTTACTGGGCCATGCTGGTCTCCTGCCTTCCTTGCCCAGTTTCCTACACATGGGAATCGAGGGCTCTGGTGCTCCAAGAAGAAGGTCCTTGAGGAGGAATGTCTTAAAGAGCTGCCAGCCCTGTTGAGCTCTTTTGTCTCTGAGGGCAGTTTCCCTGGGGGTCCCATCCACCAATTCCTTAAACAACTGAAAGCTTGCTCTCCTAAAATTCCACGTCCTGACTCTGCTCTTCACCTGGCCCACATCCCTCAAGATTGTGGATTCCACGAGGGCATGATCACTGCAGCCAATCTTGACATCTCTAATTAGTTCATCCATGCTGGTGAGCCACAGGTCCAGTAATGCTTCCCCTCCAGTCAGGCTGTCCATCACCTGGATTATGATATTACCCTTAATGCTCTCCAAGAGTCTCCTGGACTGCTTACAGTTTGTTGGGCTGCTTTTACAGCAGACATAAGGAAAACTGAAGTCCTCTAGCAGGAGCAGAGCCTGTGAGCGTGGTGCTTGCTGTAGCTGAAGTAAGAAGGCTTCGTCAACAGGCTGCCCTTGATCAGGCAGCCTGAGGGAAGCACCAGCCACGAGGTTTCCTTTGTTGGCTTGTCCCCTAATTTTTACCCATAAGCTCTAAAGCTGTTCATTGCTGTTTTCCAAAGGCAACTCTGTGCAGTCAATCTTTTTTTTGACACAGAGGGCAACCCTCCCGTCCCTCCTTCCTTGCCTGCCACGGAATCACAGAATCATGGCGTGGTCTGCGTTGGAAGGGACCTTAACGATCATCTAGTTCCACCCCGCTGCTATGGGAAGGGGCACCTTCACCTAGACTAGGATGTTCAAAGACCCATCCAACCTGACTTTGAAGTCTTCCAGTGAGGGGGCATCCGCAGCTCCTCTTGGCAACCTGTTCCAGTGCCTTACCACCCTCATACAGTTTATAGCCATCGATTGCAGTGCTCCAGTCGTGTGATTCCTCCGACCACATTTCAGTGACAGTGGTTAGATCGTAGCTTGCTCACTGCACCGTGGCTTCCAGCGCCTCCTGTTCGTTGCCCGTGCTGCGTGCATCAGTACAGAGGCACTTCTACTGGACTGTGGGCCATGCCACTTTTTTAGGAGGAATGCACTCAGATTCCTTGGAGGCATTTCGCAGGTCCTTCCCCGCTGGCTCCTAATACATCAGCAGCCCCTGGCTCTTCTTTGCTGCTCAAAACTCCATCCCCTTGCCCTGCTAAATCTAGTTTAAAGCTCTCCTTATCAGTCTGTCCAGCTTAGTGGTGAAGACCCTCTTGCCCCACTTGGTCAGGTGAATCCCATCAGCTCCCAACAGATTCAGCTTCTCAAAGGGAGATCCATTATCACAGAAGCCCAAACCTGCAGTATGGCATCAGCCACACAGCCAGGCATTCACCTTTTCAGTACATCTTCTCCTTCCTAAGCCCCTACCTTTGGCCAGGAGGATCCATGAAAAACCACCTTGTGCTCCAGATCATTTTAACATCACCCCAAGGGACAGACAGTCTTTTTTTGTTCTAAGTTGCCTCATCACAGTATCCTTGGACCCGATGTGGAACAGTAGGAGCGGATGATAATCCATAGGGTTCACCAGGCTCAGCAGCCTCTTGGTAACATCACAAATGTGAGCTCCTGGTAGGCAGCTAACCCCTCTAGAGAAACTGTCTGGGTAGCAAATGGGTGCTTCGGTACCTCCGAAGGTAAGGAGTCTCCATTTACTAATGCTTCATGTGCTTTCCTGGTGGCACTAGTTCTAATGTGGGAGGGTGTGTGGATCCACTTTGCACAGTCAGCTTCTCCTCAATCCAGTCTCTTTCCCACGTGCTCTCCATTCTCCACCCCAAGAGCATCGTACCAGTTATGCAGAGGCACTTTAGGGGGAGGGGGAAGGGTCTTCCTTCTGCCTGCCGCAGAGACGAGGGTCCAGTCTCCTTCATGGCGTGAGTGACTGGCATCAGTCAGCTCGAGGTGGAATTCAGGCTAACCTTGCCCTTGCACAGCCTTAAGGCAGGGCTGTCGCTCAGACTGGCACAGGGCGCGATACCACCTATCAATCTCCCGCTCACATTCCCGGATACTGCGCTGCCTGTTTGAGCTCCTCTTGCACTACAGCTACTTGTTTGAAGTGTTCTTCTAACTGGGCACACTTGCAGCTATGAGATCCACCTTCAGAGGCTCCATGGAACACTCTGAGGGACACGGCCCACACTGGGCCCGTGCTGGAGCAGCGGAAACGGGCGCGGAGGAAGGAGCTGCAGAAGAGAAGAGCGAGGAGCGGCAGAGAGCGAGCACGGGGACCCGACCCCAGCCAGCAGTGCCACTGGCCCTTCGCCAGGGGACAGAGTGACCTGCAGCCATAACGAGGGGCCTGGAGGCAGGCAAGGAGGTGGAGGGGTGTCCGCTCCAACCTTCTTGTGCCCCCCAGACAGGCTTCACTGATGTTCACGAGCACCCGATCTGTTTCTTCTGTGATGACTGTCTCGCAAACAAGCTTTGTTATGTACCTATTGTTAGAAGAAGGACAGCCAAACTGTAATAAAGAACAGAAGGAGGAAAACACGGCTTCCCAGAATACCTTACCACCTTGATTCTTTTTTTAAGCGGGAAGGAAGAACTATAGTTTTGTTTGCACTTCCTCTTGAGTTGCCTAGCCCAAACCCACTCTTTTTGAATCAAAAATATATGAAGAGGGACACCCAGTGGATGCAGATTAGGGATCACTTTCAGCCATTAAGAAGGAAGCGACAGGACAAAGAGCAATGGTTTTGAACTAAAGGAGGGTAGATTTAGATTAGATCTAAGGAAGACATTCCTAGGCATGAGAGTGGTGAGACACAAGAACAGGTTTCCCAGAGAAGTTGTGGATGCCCCATCCCTGGAAACATCCCAGGTCAGGTTGGATGGGGCTCTGAGCAACCAGCTCTAGTCAAAGATGTCCCTGCCTATGGCAAGGACGGGGACATACTTCTGTGGGTGGTGGGCAGGGTGCAAGAGGAGTCCCATGGACCGCACAGCCAGGTCTCAGGCCTCCAGCCAAAGGGCGAGTGCCAGAGCTGGGAAGTCCCACCTGAGGCAGGGGAAGCGCACAGAGGGACTGGAGGCTGTGGCCAGAGCCAGTGGCAGGGCAACTCCCCTGGGAGAGCCTGCCTCACAATGGGGGCCAGAACGCCCTGGCTGGGGTGGCGGGTAACAATAGGGCCCTTTCTGACCTACCCTGGTGGCAGTTAGTGATGCCCAGCACCGGGGCGCGGCAGCCCCACAGTGTCCGGGAAGGACGCAAAGCGGTGCGGCTCGCGCCGGAGCCCCTGTGCACAGGGGACGTGTTTCCCAGTGACCGCTGGCACACCACTCCCCCAGGACCAGGGCATTTCCCCGAGGCCCCACCGTCCCCACCAGGTAAGAATGCGGGGTTGGGGCTGGGCCAGCACCATAGGGACCCCAGGGGACCTGGGCCCCACAGGCGGGCCCTTCCCTCTCCCACAGGAGAGCCGGCGCTGGTGCCAGGGCCAGGGTGGGCAGCTGGGGACTGCCCGCCGGTCAGTGGCATCCTGCAGGAGATCCCCCCTGTCCCTGCCCAGCTCCTCTGCCCCACCTCTACCTCCCTGTTCCGTCCAGGCAGCAGCGGGGTGGGGCCGCTTGCCATGGGCTGCCCTCCCCCCTTTCCTCCTCCCTTTCCTCTGTCCTGCAGGATGGCGAGTGATTCCCCCCAGAGCAGCTGTGCATCCACGCAGGCAGAGGATGAAAGGGCTGAGGTGGCTGCTGAGGACCATCAGCGGTCAGAAAGCCCCAGGCAATACAAGCTGTGCATCGAGGACTTTGACTCTGACTTTGACTCTGACAGCTCCGTCGTCCTCACAGAGGACAAGGATGATACCTCCACCATGAGTGGGTATCGACAGGACCCCAGGGGATCACCTCCGGCCTCGGGGCAGAGAGCAGGGCAGGGAGAGGCAGCTGGGCTGGCAGGAGGCAGCGGTGCTGCAGGGCTGGCACCTTCCCACCCTGCTGCCAGCGGCTTCCTGGAGGAGACAGAGCCTCAGCACCCTGGCCCAGGGCTTGCCGTGTGCAGGGCAGCGGGTGCAGGGCTGCAGAGAGGGCCTCTCTCGTCCCTCTACCTCCTGCCCCTGCCTACAGCTCTCCCCACTCTTGCTCTTCATCAGGTGAAGACGATACCGCCTCCACCTGCCAGACAGAGGAGAAAGAGAAGGAAGCCTACCACTACTTATTGGCCTTTCTCGACAGCACCAAAAGGGTAACTGCAGCCTTTGTCAGCAAGGCCCTGCCTGCTGCTCCCAGCTGGGTGCTGCCATGTCTGCCGCCTGCGCACGGGCTCTCAGAGCGCTGCTGGCCGTGCAGAGCTGTGCCCCTGCCGGCCCCCTGCACCATCGAGGCAGCCCCTGGAGCCCCGGCTCCTGCTGGCCGTGCCTCTGCCCCCTCAGCCTCTCTCTCTGTCTCTCTTCTCCCTGACTGGCAGGAGGCGGCCGCGAAGCTGAGCTTTCTGGCCTCCATCCGCACGCTCTGCAGAGCCTGGCTACAGGGCAGGTACCTGCCTCGCGTGCTATCCGCATGTGATCTCCTGGAGAAGATGAAGGTGAGGGGACCGCCACTGGGGCTGAGGGAGGGGGACAAAGCTGGCCGAGCAGCGGCCCAGCAGTTCAGGCAGCATTCGTGCGGCTGGGCACAGTGGGAGGGCGAGACAGACCTCCGTGAGAACAGCCCTGCCTGCCATGGGGCCACTGCAGAGTGAGGGGCCGCTCTGGGTGCCAGTGCTGGCCTGGCAGCCGCAGGGCACTGCCCGCCCTGCAGACTGGGGCCAGGCACTGGCAGCTGCTGTGCCCCAGCCCGGCCGTGCTCTCCCTTTCCAGGTGCTACAACACAAGGAGATCCCTTGCAGCATGGAGGCAGTGATGTGGCAGCAAGCCATGCTGGCCATGGCTGCAATGAGGTAGCTGCCCCAGAGCCTGGCCAGGCCAGGACCTCCCAACGGCATCTCCTGGCCAGACCCTGGCATCAGTGTCTTCAGGGCTCTGCTCTCCCTTGCGCTTGGCCCATCGGAGGGCCAGATGGGAGGGTGCAGAGTGCTCCGGGGCTCCCTGGTGGCTCTTGGCTTTTCCCCTGAATGGAGAGGCAGGAGACAGAAAGGGGTTCTGGCTCCACCGGCCAGGAGTGCCCTCTGTCCCTGGCTCAGTGGCACGGGGGAGGCAGGAGATGCCTCCACACATCCAACCGGCACCTTCTCTCCTTGCAGCAAAGAGGTGGAAAGCCTGCTGGACGAGCACGTCTGCCCCTGCATCCACAGCATCCTCTGCATTGCTCCAGCACAGCCAGGCAGCATACACGCTTCTCTCGATGCTGAGGTGAGCTACGGAGAGCCTGCCAGTCAGTCCCTGGGCATGTTCTCCTAGTTGGCTTTGGCTGCTGGAAGATGATAGGAGAAGAAGGAAGGCCGGGCAGACCCTGAGGCCTCTCCCGGGCTGCCGAGGGCAGCCGAAGCCTGCCGCAGGTGGAAGGCATTCAAGCCAGCTTCCTGCAAGGAAGAAGGGCCAGGGCAAGTGTGCCACCTGCTGTATCCCTTTACAGATCCTGAAAACTCTGGACAGCATGCTGGAGGTGATGATGCATGGTGCTTTGCCCAGGTCCAGCATCATGACAGTCGACAACATCTTGGAGGTCAGGCATTTGCCGAGAACAGAGCTCACGGGGTCTCTTCCTTTGCCTTACACTAAAGGGACATGACCTTCCGGAGCGTGCACGCCTCGGCCCAGAGCCAAAGCACTGGAAGGAGTCTGAGCATCCCTCCCAGGCCCCCTGCTTTGGCAGCTGGCACCGCTGAGCCACTGCCCTCGCCACCCGTCCCATTCAAGCTCTCCTCCCCGGAACGCAGCAAGGCATGGATCTGTGGGCACACGGCCACGGTGCAAGGGCAATCCAGCCCCGAAGCTCTCTTCTTCTGGCCTGCCCATGGGCCGTAGTCCGGCCTCCCTGGTGCAGGCCCCCCCAGAGGTTCCTGCCCTCCTGGAGAGGGGACATGCGGCCATTCTTGGAGGAGCGCGTGGGAGGGGGCAGAGGTGGCTGGGAGGGTGGGACCCAGCTACCTCCCTGGCTGCAGCCAGTCACCGACTGTTGGCAACGGTCCCCGAGGTCACGAGGCAGCTGGGCCCCATTCCAGACCTTCCTCCCGTCCGGGGGAAGCCTTGGCAGCACCTTGTGTAAACCCTGCCAGGTGTTTGGCAGAGCTACTGCCCTGGGAGCTACTGTCGTTTCCCAAGGCAGACCAGCGGCTTTTCCCTTCTCAGGTCGTCCTGCCCTTCACGGCATCCCAGGAAGTGGCGAGGCGCCGCCGGGCGGTGAGGATCATTGCCAGCCTGAGCCGCTTCTTGAATCCCTCTTTGATGCTGGAGGTAAGGGGCCTGCGGTGCAGGCAGCCTTTTGGCACCCCTCACCCCTTGCTGGTGCCCCAGAAGAGCTGGTAGCTCTGGGCTCCCTGTGAGGGAAGTCTGGGTGCCGGGCAGGGGACCTAGCAAGGCTCAGCCCTGCGACAGCGCCTTTGCCCCTCTCCCTAGGAGCTGCCCTGCCCCATGCCTTTGCTCCCAGGAGCCAGCTCCGTGCCAGGGCACGGGAGCATTTGGCAGGCCCGGCTCTGGCAGCCCTCCCTGCCTCCCTGCCCAGGGTTGCTGCCCAGCTGCTTCAGTGGTGGGCAAGGGCCTGCGGGGCTCTTGGGCCCTACCCCTCCCCACTGCCACTGCCCACTCTGGGCCCCTTGCCCAGCCCACCGGGCCTGGGGCTCCGCAGGCCCTCCCTTCCCGTGCTGTGGAGAGCTGGGCAGGGCAGCGCCAGGCCTTGGGAGAGCCTGCCAGAAGGATGTGGCAGGAGGAGAGGGTGCACGGCTGCACCCGTTTGTGGAGATGGGGAGTCCCACAGGTGGGGAAGGAGGGCTCCGTCAGCTGAACGTGGGTCTGGAGGACTAGTGGACCCAGGGTCTCAATCCTCCTTCAGGCAGCGCAGTCCCGTGGGCTCATGGGCGAGGAAGGCAAAACCCGTGCAGGGCTCTCTTCACAGGGAGGCAGCATGCTCCTCGCCCTGACGCAGCTGCCACAGGACAGGCTGGGCCTCCACGGGCTGTGGTGCAGGGCGTAGCCCTCCAGAGCTCTGGCTCACGCGGCGCTCAGTCCAGGGCCCGCTCTTGGGCCTTAGGGCTTTCATCCCATCTGCCCTGCTGCTGCTCCTTCCTCCCTCCCACAGGTGTCATCTGTTGAAAATGGCAACCGCTTCCTCTTCCAAGAGAATCCTCTGCCATTCCTGGGGAAGGTGCTGGCATATCTCACCCTGTCCTGCGCCGAGGAGGATGAGGAGATAAACTGCGGGGCTCTGGAGGCGCTGCATGCCTTCCATGGCTTCGTTCTGCTGCGACAGAGTAAGAGACACTAGGGTGGGCTGGGGCCTTCCAGCCACAAGGGCACAGGCAAGGCGCCGTGCTGCCTCGGCCCCCTGCTCTGCTCAAGGAAGGAGCCACAAACTCCTTCGAGGCTGTACCGACCCCAAGGCCCACACAGCCCGCCTTGGAGCGGCGGCCTGGGGCCCGTCCCGAGAGCCCTTGGGCTGCAGAACCTGTGGCAGCAGCAGGCCAGGGCTTCTCCCGTCCTCCCAAGTGGAAAGCCAGGCCGAGCTCTCTGCAGCCGAAGAGGCGATTTCCCCGCCTCCCCCTGGAGATGCGCCCACTGCCACCCCGGCACATCTCCAGCTCCCCACAGAGCAGAGAGCCAGGCACAGAGCTCTTGCCTGCTGTCTCCAAGCGCTCTGTTGCTCCTGCTAACTGTGCGTTTCCCTTCCCACCCAGGCTTCCAGGCAGCACGTGAGGATCCAGAGCTAGAGCTGGACAGGCAGATACCCAGCACCTCCTGGCCTAAGGAGCCCAGGGACGAGGCAATGGTAATGAGCTCCTCCCGTGCTGGGGGTCTTGGCCATGGAGCTGGCAGGAAGCTTGGACGAACCAGTGTATCAGACCCCAGCACTCTCCTTCAGCCCACAGGGCAGCTCCGTCTCCACACCCCCAGGGCTGAACCAGCCCAGACCAGCCCCTGCGGCCGGCACTTGTCCTGGGGCACGGAGCCAGCGCTGCCCCCAGTTTCTCACTGCAGAGCCGCCCCTGCTGCTCAGCTCTGCCCCGCCACCAGCGCACTCAGTGCGACACCTCTTCCCTGCCTCAGATATTTGGGAGCTTCCTCCTCCCGACCGAGAGGGACAGCTTCATCCTCACGGTCTTGAGAAACATGATGCACCCAAGGGTCTCCAACATCCAGATAGTGGCCAACATGCTGGAGGCAGTCTTGAGAGACCCGCAGTCAGAGCTCAACGAGGTAGGACATCTGCAGCCGGACGGCCCTGTGCATGTGCCCGCCGGGGGCCGCTCCCCGAGCTGCACTTGGGAGCACCCGACGGGCAGCCTTTGAAGCCACCAAAAAGTGATGGGAGGGAAGAGGTTCTTGGGGGCAGCTGGGGCCGTGGCTGCGCTCCTACCCACTCCATGCCCCTGCCTCCGCCAGGTGCACAAGGTTGTGAAGACCATCTATAGGCAGCTGGTGATGGTCACCCAGGAGCCGTTCTGGGACATCCTGAGGACGACCCTTCTCCAGGTGGCCCAATTGTACACTCAGAAGGTGACCACTGTCCTGCTGAAGGCTTGCCTGCTCTATACCAGGTACATGGCCCGTCAGCCTGGGGCAGCTCAGCACCTCCAGGGCCTGCCCAGGCAGAAGGGGTGGTGGCCGAGGTGGCCCCACTGACAGTGCGCTCTGCCTCTGCAGCACTGCCACGGCCATGTGGAACATGCTGGTCTCTGAGCCCTGCCTCACACACGACGTGCTGAAGACGCTGCTGCAGGTCCAGCAGAACGGCATCAGGCGGCACAACTCCACGGGAAAATGCAACTGCTCCCATTTGCTGGCGGTGAGTGTCTGGTGGAGGCCTGCTGCACTCCGCTCGGGGCTGCGTGCCCCTCTCCAGCCCCTCCTCCCCTCTCTGCCTGCCCCCAAACCTGGACCTCCCGCGGGGTCCCTGGCCAGGGGCGTTGGGGCCACAGCCAGGCAGGGCAGCGCATGCTGCTTGGCCCCGCAGTGCACCAGCAGGCAGCCTGCCCCTGCCCCTGCCACTGCCCCGCTGCCCTCAGCGGTCCTCCCCGCTCGGCAGCTGGGAAGCCCAGGGCAGGGCCCATGCGGCTGGCTGGGCTCTTCCCTCCAGGCCTCGGAGCCTTGCCTGCCCGTGCTACAAATGGGAGTTGAGCCCTGAGTACCGCCACGGGTGGGCTCCAGGCCAGGCAACCGGGCCGGGCTCTGCCCTGGCATCTCGCTTGGCTCAGTGCAGCGCCTGAGCCCCACCCAGCCCCGGGCAGTGCCGCAGGCACATCTCTGCAGTGACAGCAGTCCCCGGGTGTTTTCCACAGGTAGCCAGTGCCATGAAGAAGACCTTCCCATTGCCCTCCAGCGAACGCTGCATGTGGTTGCTTTTAGACCAGCTCTTCGTGGAAATGGTCGTACAGATCTCCTTCAGCGTGAAGGGCTCACAGCAGGGCTGCTGCAGCTCTGGCAGTCACAGCAGGGGCACCAAGCATCCTACAGTCTACCTGCTCAGGTGCTCTGTCCCTGCTGCCTGGTCTCTGCCCCGGGCCCAGAGCTGGGGGCAGGGCGCCGCGTGTGACCGCACTTTGCCCCGTGTGCAGGAGCGCCGTGAGCATCATGCAAACTCTGTTCCGTTACCTGGGCGGTGACGCCCTGGTTGAAGACATCGGGAGGCAGGGTGCCTGGGACCTGCTCATGAGATCTGAGACGTACCACACTGCTATCGCCATGCTGACTAGGTGAGAGCCTCATCAGTTGTCCTTGTCTGCCCCGGCGATTCTCCCCTGCAGAGGAAGGGCGCCCCGCACGATCCCCTTCCTCGTGGGTGGTGGGGCACAAGCAGGCAACGCAAGGCGCAAGCCCAGCCGTGCTGCACATGGCCTGGCCCGCGGGGTAGTGGCTGGGGCTGACAGTGCAGGCCCGGACAGCTTGGCCTGCCCAGCTCGGGCCCGCCAATGCCTTCTTCCCCTGGCCAGGGTGCTGCAGCGTGAAGCACCGGCCTACTGCGTCTCCGTGTCTGAACTGGCGGTCATAGGCCTCCTGCAGAGACAGGATTACCAAGACATCGGCGCCATGACTGTCTTTGTCGAGGTGGGCCTGGTGGCAAGCACCGCCTCTCAGAGGGCAGGCGGGGGGAAGCGGGGCTGCGTTCCTGAGGCAGAGGGCAGAGGGGAGGCGGCAAGGGCCCTCTGCGGGCCCGGCTGCCTCCCACCTGGGCTGTGGCTGGCCCTGGTGCCGTGCCCAGATCCGTCCGGGAGCTCTGCTGGCTGTGCCAGCCTCTCACTCTGCTGCCGGGTGACTTTCAGCTCTTGGACTACACTGACTGTAAGCACGTCAACAGCGAAGTTTGGCACATCATCCGGTCCCACCTGCAGAGCCAGAGCGTGGTGCTGCGCAGGCTGGCAGTCAGAAGCCTCGTCACACTGTCTGGAAGACCCCAGCAGGTGAGCAGGGCACAGTGAGGGCATCTGCCTGGGGTGGTGGTGCACACAGCGGCTTGCCAGGAATCGGGAACGGACTAGCGGAAACGGTGCCCACTGCCCCTGCTGCCCTCTTCAGCGGCCCCTGAGCACCTCAGGCCAGGCCCCGGGCTGTGCTGCACGGGAGGAGATCTCTGTCTGACCAGCGCTGCGCCCACTACATGCAGAGTGGTTTTGCGTCACAGCACGGTCCTGTGTTTCCCATAGGCAGTGAACCTGCAAGACCTGCTGCCAGACGTCATGCAGCGACTGCAGGATGATGACTGCGACGTCAGGACGGTGGCCCTGACTGTCCTCAGCAACATGCTCTGCCTGCTGGACAGGCAGGCGGCTGTTCCCGTCACTCTGCAGCTGGTGGAGATGCTCCCACCACTCTTTGAGAATGTAAGGTGCTTGGAGAGCAGAGGCTCGTTTAGCATGCCTGGGGGGGGCACGTGTTTGTGGCCCGGGGCGGTGTGTCCCTCTCTGCACGTGCCCCCTGGCCCGTGAGCTCTTCCCCTCACTGCAGAGGGAGAGCCACAAGCATTCGTCTCCTCCCCGTGGGCTCGGAGGAGCCAGGGCTGAGGTCCTCCCCTCTTCCTTCTCTCTTCCTAGGAGTCCAGCTGCGTGCGAGAGCGCTCCATCCTCCTCTGCAGAGATGCGATGCAGGTTGCAGTCAGCACCCACAAAAAGCAGATGAGGAAGGTCATGCAGAGGAGCCTGATGCCCCTGTTCTTCCACCTGCATGACACGGATCACAGTGTGGCTCAGGTGGGGATTTCTAAGCCCTTTGAATGTGCCTCAATTGGGGCCCAACCTCTGGAGTCCCTGAGTTGGGCTCAGAGCCCCTCCCTGCCTGTGGCCGCAGAGCTGGCAGCAGCTGAGAAGGTGGGCGGGGACGTTTCCTACACCTGCCCTGCCCGATCCAGCAGAACTCAGCAGCAGTGCGCGGCCACAAAGACCTTGGCACTGGAGCCCCCGTGGGCTTCCCAGCGGCGCCTGCAGGTGTCTGAGGCCGGGCGTTGGAGCCCCAACCCTTGCTGCCCCTCTGCTCCGCCCAGGGACGCCCAGGTCCTGTCCCCTGGCTGGCGGTGCCATCTCCTGGTCTCTGCTGCTCTGCAGGCCTCTCGGGAAGCCCTCCTTGGAGCTGCCAAGTTGCTGAAGCGGAGGGAGCTCAGGAGGCTGCTGGAGACAGAGCAGCCATGGAGGGTCGGCGAGTGCCTGGTAAGGGTGGCCCCGAAGCCCCACGCCCAGCCTGGAGAAGCCCCTCTGCCCCAATGCGTGGGGCTAGCCGCTGTGCCCCTACCCACTGTGGCAGCCCAGCACTGCCTGCCTGCACCGCATACAGGCTCCCTTTGGCCCCAGAGGCCAGGAGTGCTGACGGAGCCCCCGCCCAGCTGGGCCGTGGCGGCAGGGTGGCACTGCAGCACCCCAGGGAGCACCGTGCCCTCTGCTGCCCCCGAATCCCGGCACCAGCCGGCCACTGGCTGGGCGTCCTGGGTGGCAGGGCTGGGGAAGGCAGGGGAGGCCAGTCCTGGGTGCAGGGGGAGGGTCTGCCGCCAACGCTGGCCCCTTGTGCTCTCTCCAGCTCCTGGAGGACGGTGGCAGAGTGGAGGAGCACCTGCAGCAGAGCCTGCAGTACCTGCAAAGCCCACAGGAGCCCTTGTGTGAGGCGGCCATCAGGTTCATTGGTAAGCCACAACCCTGCCGGGGGTGCCTCTCTGCCCCGCGGCAGCTGATCCCCAGCCACGGTGGCTGCTGAATCCAGCGAGCGGCTGCAGAGCCCGGACTGCCCGATGCCTGAGTTCACGGGCTCCCTGCTGCGCTCTCACACCCCTGCCCCGTCGCAGGGGCTGGTGGGAGCCTTCTTGGGTCCCTCGCAGCCGCCGTGGCCTTCACGCTCAGGGGACCACCCTGGGCTCAGCCTTGCCCAGGGGGAGGAGGCCACGTGGCCAGGCCTGCGGGGCTGGTGGCAGGGAACTGGGCTGCTGGGGCAGGCAGGCCAGTGGGATCTGTGACGGGCTGTGTGTGTCTAGGGCTCGCCGGGCTGCAGCTGAGCGATGGTTACCCGGAGAAGCTCCAGGTCATCTACAGGGGTGAGTGAGGGCAGTGGGGTGTCCGCAGGGGCTGGCGGAGAGGGGGAAAGACCCTGGGAAGGGAGCTCCAACGCCTGCCCCAGCTGGGCAGGGCACTGCTCCCTGCACACATGAGGGGCGGCGTGGGCAGAGCAGAGAGAGATTTCAGAGGGGTGTGGGGCATTGGTGGCAGCACCTTCCCGCTCATCCCGGCACCCCTGCCTCCCTCCTGGCCATGGGAAGAGCTGGGAGGTTGGGGGGGCTCTGGCCAGAGGGGCTCTGCAGATGCCCTGCACGATGCAGGCTCTGACCTCGGCTCTGCTCCTTTCCATGCCAGCCCTTCAAGACAAGGCAAGAGACAGCAGCACCTCCATTTCTTGCCTTGCAACTCAAACCCTGCTGGTCCTGGACGCTGCAGCGAAAAAGCCTCCCTCTGGATCCCACCTGCAAGCGCTGTGCTCCTGGCTCCGGAGCGCATGGAGGAGGAGGACCCCTGCCCCAGGAGGCGGCTGGCTGTGCTGCTGGAGCTGTGGCCAGAGCTGATGCCGGGGTGCTCTGCACACTGGCACCCCCGGAGCAGCTGGACCTGCCCCCTTGCCAGCAGCCTGGGGCCGTGCAGGACGCACCACGCCCTGCGTTGTGGCCCCAAGGCACCAGCTGCTCTGCCAGGCTGTGAAACCCAGAGGAACGGTGAAGGAAAGCTTTTGCCTGCCCTGCCCTCTCCAGGGAGATCCCAGCCTGGATGGTGCCCGCCCTCTGCACCGCTCCCATTTTGTGGCGAAGGGGACAGGTGGGCCGTGGCCCGTGGCTCTAGTGGGCGTGCTGGCCATCAAGCCTGAAGAAGCAGCCACAGGGCAGCGAGAGGAACGCTTCAGATGGCGACCCAGGATGGAAATGGGCATTCTGCAGGCCGCAAGCAGAGGCCTTAGCACAGCCGGCCTGCCTGTGCCTCCCAGCCATCAATAAAGGCTGCGGAACTTGACGTGCTGTTTTGAGCTCTTCTTCCCCGCCCCGCGCTGCCCTGCTGCCCCTCAGACACCCGGAGGGTTCCTATTCTGACAGGCCCCACACGCACCCCTGCGGACCCTGCCGCCCCCCAGGCAGCTGTAGGGGCCGCGTTGGGTCCCGCTTGTGCCCCTGGGGAGCCCTGCTGCCCCCCAGGCCCCGCCAAGGGCCCCGGGAGGGCCTGTGCATAGCCCCGTGGAGCCTTGCTGTTCCGCAGACAGCTGGAGGGGCTCTGCTGCGCCCCGCGTGGAGCCCCATGTAGCCGTGCTGCTCCCCAGGCCTTCGCAGCGGCCCTACAGCGCCTTCCACGATGCCCTGCGAGGCCCAGGAGAGCCCCTGGGGCTCTCTGGAGGGGCTGCTTGGCCCCACATGTGCCCCTGGGAGGCCTGTCAGAGGCCCTGGGGTTCTCTGGAGGGCAGCAGGGCCCCACCCGGGCCCCGGCCAAGCCCGGCAGCTCTATCCGGGTAGGAAATGGGCCATGACGGAGCCTGTCCCTTCTCCACCTTCTGCTGCCCAGGGCGGCGGTTCCTCCTTCAATTTCAGTTGATCAGTTCAGCAGAATATAGATGGTCTTGGGTGGCCAGGGGCTGAACAAAGCGGGCACAAGGATGGCCTCAGAAGGCATGACGATGAGAGCTGAGAGTGAGAGACAGAAGACGACTCTGGGGCACAATGCAAAACTCAAAAGGGTGTCCCAGCAATGTACAGACGTCCTCATGGAATGAGTGACTGGGTAGACTAGATATCCTAGATGGCAGCGAATAAAGGTAAGCGAGCTCTGGGGCACAGAGAAAGCCTGAGGAGCCGATCTGGCTGAGTAAGAGAGAGACAAAGAGGGCTGCAGAGCTTGAAGGGTGCCATGGCACACCAGAACAGCCTCAGGAGGCATCATGACAGAGATGAGAGGACTCTGGGAGTGGGGGATGTTGGGGAAGAGGGAGACAAACAAAAGATTGGTGACACAGTGAGGCGTTCAGGAGGGGATATGAACAGAGTACAGACACCCTCAGGAGAGCAGGGACCAAACAAAGGCATTGTAGATGGCAGACAGGAAGGTAAGAGTGCTCTGGGGCACAAGGAAAGCCTGAGGGCTTCTGGCTAAAAAAAGAAGAGGGCTACAAAGCTTGCTATAGACCCTAAAAAGAGCTGTGGGGCTATTGTGGTTTAGCCTCAGCTGGCAACTAAGCACCACGCAGCCGCTCACTTGCCTCCCGCCCATCCCAGGTGGGATGGGGGAGAGAGTTGGAAAAAAATACTCATGGGTTGGGTTAAAAACAGTTTAATAGGACAGCAAAGGCAGAGGAAATCATCATCATCATCATATCACTGATAAAGGAATATACAAAAATAAGTGATGCACAATGCAAGAATTGCTCACCACCCACCCGGTGTGATCAGTAGCCCATCCCTGAGCAGTGATTCCCATCCCCTGGCCAACTCCAGTTTTATATACTGAGCATGTCGTTATACGGTAGGGAATATCCTTTTGGTCAGTCTGGATCAGCTGTCCTGGCAATGCCCCCTCCCAGTTTCTTGTGCACCTCCCCGCTGGCAGCACATGCGAAGATGAAAAGTCCTTGACGTAGTATAAGCAGTACCCAACAACTAAAAACATCAGTGTGTTATCAACATTACTCAATGTCCTGGTTTCAGCTGGGATAGAGTTAATTTTCTTCATCGAGACTAATGTGAGGCTGTGTTTTTGATTTGAGATGAAAAATGTGGATAACGTGCTGATGTTTTGGGTTGTTGCTAAGCAGTCAAGGACTCTCCAGCTTCTCGTGCTGGCCTGGCAGCAAGCAGGCTGGGGGTGCACGGGGAGCTGGGAGGGGGCACAGCCAGGACAGCTGACCCAGGCTGGCCAAAGAGATATTCTATGCCATATTGACGTGCGGAAAACAGACTCCACAATCTATAAGATTGTAAAGTAGGTATGTTTATTCAGCGCTGGGCAGCACGGGGGGTAGTCCCACCAAAAACCGTGCGCGCCCAACGAGGCACTTACTTCAAATATATACAGCAAAGTGTTGCATATACATAAAGTTTAGCAATATACCTATACATATGCATGATCTATCCCCGCTTCGTATTAAAATGAGTTCTCCTCCCATCTGCGCTTGCGTGTTGCCTCCTGGTGGTGGTCGTCGGGGGTCGTGGGGATGAAGGCCGGTGGTTCCTCTTCATCACCGCTAGTAACCTTTTGACTTTGCGCAGGCTCCGTTGTTTTTTGGCTTCTATCCAAACTGCAGAGTCAGTTTTAGCTAGTTTCTTGAGGTAAGTTCTTAATTCTTATCAGGGACCGTCCTTGTGAGGAGCCACAAACCTTCTTGCTCCTTTCAGTTTATCAGGACCTGTCTTTGGGAGGAACTACAGTTCTCCTGCTTTAACTACTTCACACAATAGCTAACAAGATTTCAAGCTTCATCTACTAATTAACTGCTAAGACTCCCTTAACCCCTTCTCTCAGTCCCCCCTTTTTAGAAAAGTTAGTAAATTCTTTTACTAGATTTATTTCTGATACTATTTCTAATACAATGTTTCTTTATCTAACATTTTCAAAGTACTTGTTTGATTCCAATTTGCGTCGTAATTGGTTTTTCTTCCATTCACTGTAAGAGTCTCCTGTGTTCTGAAAACACCAGAGACCACATCGAACTGTAATACAGAGAGTTATAACCAAAGAGATAATCGCAATTATCAGAACAAATAATTGTCTTAACCAAGTCAAGTTTGGGAGCCAAGAAGTCAACTTATTCCAAAGATCAGAGAAACCCAGTGAAGTGTCATCTGGTGTTACTAGGTGTACAAACGATCAGGGTTCATCTTTTCGTTGGAGGCGTAATTTCAAAGGTCCAGCTAATGTTGGCTTCCATGGTAGCCAAGGAGCTTTCTTGACTCTGGTATGATGAATCCAAGCGTTTTGTTCTTTGATTTTAATTGCTGTAAAAGAGGTAAGGAGGACTTGGAAAGGTCCTTTCCATTGTGGCTCCAGAGTCTTTTCTGCAAGAGATTTTACATATACGTAGTCTCCTGGTTGTATATTATGTACAGGTCCATCCAAACCTCTCCCCCTAGTCCCAATTAGGGTGTTTTCTAATATTATTGAGTGGTTTTCCTAGGGCAACCATGTAAGAGGTCATGATTTCGTTTCCAGCTTGTATGGATATTCCTCTCTGTATTCCATATGGTTGTCCATACAAGATTTCAAATGGGCTCAGTCCCTCCTTCGCCCTTGGCCTAGTTCGTATACGCAAGAGGGCTAAAGGAAGAGACTGAGGCCAGGCTAGATTTGCTTCCTGTCCTAGTTTCACAATCTGTTGCTTGATTAGGTGGTTCATTTTTTCTACTTGGCCACTTGACTGGGGACGGTATGGGGTATGAAGTTGCCAATCTATGCCTAAATGGTGGCTAACTTGTTGTACTATTTTTGAAACAAAATGTGGTCCCCTATCAGAGGACATTATCATTGGGACCCCAAAACGTGGTATTATCTCTTGTATTAATGCTTTAACTACTTCTCGAGCCTTAGCGGTTCTAGTTGGAAATGCTTCTGGCCAACCTGAAAAGGTATCAGTTAATACCAATAAATATCGATACCCCCCTTTTGTAGATAGCTAGGGTCTGGCGGCCGGAAGATATCGCGCTGTACGGAAAGTTAGGGCCCCTCTCCTGAAAGCCAGTAGCGTTTAATTTATGATGCAAGCAGACGGAAGTGAGGTTATAAACCTAAGCTATATAACGCCGTGCCACAAACTAATAAACGCCATTTGCCGTCTACCACATTGGTGTCAGCGAGCTGATGGCCCGAGCGGCCTGGGGTTGGTCGCCGTGCCGTTCCTGAACCAGGTCGCCACGCGAAGGCAACAAGTGGTGCCGAAACCCGGGAATCGTCGCCTGGACGGGTGAACGGCGGCCGGAGCGGCAGGACCAGCCCGGCGGGGAGGACGCTCCCGGACCAACAAGGAGGATGGAAGCCCTTGTGAAGGTCGTATCACAATTACATAAGCAGTGGGGTATTGATCGTAAACCCAAAGATTTTACTCTCGCAGTTGCGAGACTTTTGCAAATTGGGGCCATTGCCCAGCCGGTGGATATTCTCCACCCTGAAGCGTGGGATAAATGCACTAAAGCGTTAGCCGAAGAGACGATGTCCTCGGGTCGTGGGAAAAACCTTAAGTCGTGGGGGAAAGTCGTACAGGCCCTGCAGAAGGCCATACAAGAACAGGACACCTGGAGGGCGGCAAAGAACTGTTTGTTGGTCACCCCGAAACTGGGAGTCGGGGCAGCCACACAGACTTTGCACCCCCCAGACGATGACGATTCTAGTGAGCCTAAAGATCTGCAAGAGGGCGACACGTCCCCTCAATTCCCGAACCCTGATCCGCTTACGGACGGACAGCTAAATTCTTCTGGGGTAAGCTAGCCGAGGAGGCCAGGGGCGCCGCCGAGAAATCAGAGTCTGAGGAATTCTGGGCTACACCACCGCCCTATGCGCCCCAAGATGGCGCCGAGCAAGAAGGCAAAGGGCGGGGCGAGGATGCCCTTAGCGGGAACAGGGAAGAAGCGTTAGCGTTAACAAGCGCACACAAACGTGAAGGGGACGAGAACGTGAAAAAGAAAGGTGATGAGGGTGACCGGGAAGGGGAGGAGAGCGCGAGCGAAGGGCGGAAAGCCAATCAGAGCGGCCATCCGAAAAAATGCGCTGATAAGACAAACACCCCGCCGCGCAGAGGGCGGGACGAGCCAAGAGGGCGGGAACGGCCCGCCCGCAAGGGAAGTGGGCGGGGCGAGCCAAGAGGGCGGGAACGGCCCGCCCGCAAGGGAAGTGGGCGGGGCGAGCCAAGAGGGCGGGAACGGCCCGCCCGCAAGGGAAGTGGGCGGGGCGAGCCAAGAGGGCGGGAACGGCCCGCCCGCAAGGGAAGCGGGCAGGGCCGGAGCCCAACAAAAAGGTACTGCAAACCGGAAGTAACCAGTCAGTCGAGTTCCGACTGCGGATCAGACACTGGCTGGGACGAGTGGCTCACAACCGATTCAAACTCAGAGAAGGAGGAAACAGAGATAAATAAAATCAAGAGCCAAAATATTCCCATCCAAATTAAAGCGGAACCGCGAAGGGGAGAAATCCCTCTCACAGACTGGAGGAAAATAAAAATTGCGTGTGCCGACTGGGCCCCATCGGCCGCACTAGCGTTCCCGGTCCGGGTGACAGATGGGGGACAGAGGGTCCACTCACCAATAAACCCTAAAGATATACAAGCGATTGTTAAGGCAATTGCGGATAAAGGGCTTAATTCTGCCATGGTCTCTACCCTCATAGATGGTGTCTTTGGGGGAGACGATATGCTCCCGTTCGATATAAAACAAACTTGTAGAATGATCTTCGACGGGGCAGGGATGATTGTTTTTAAACAAGAATGGGAGGACAACTGTGCGAAACAACTAGCCCGAATAACCGGGGCGGATCACCCGCTACATGGCTCCAGCCTGCAGCGGCTGATGGGCACAGATCCAACAATGATTACCCCCCAGGCGCAGGCCCAGGGCCTGCGGGCTCATGAAGTAATGACAACTACTCGTGCAGCCAGAGAAGCCAGTCGCACAGCCTCTAGAGTTATTGTCAAGCCATCGCCATGGTCCACAATAAAACAAAATGAAAATGAGAGCTTTACGCAATTTGTGGATCGCCTCCAGGCAGCGGTCGACTCCTCGACCCTGCCCGCGGATGCGAAGGGCCCGGTTGTTGCAGATTGCTTACGTCAGCAGTGCAATTCGACAACCAAGGAAATCCTACGGTCGCTGCCAGTGGGGTCGAGCATTGCGGACATGATTAAGCACGTCACGAAGGAAGAGCATCTAGCCCCGATCCAGGTGGCTGTTCGTGCTGCAATAGCTAATGTGATGACATGTTTTAAATGTGGCCAGGCGGGACACGTTGTAGCAAACTGCCCTCGGTCGGGGGTTGCACCAACAGCGCTTCCCCCGTGCCAGAACCGACCCAGAGGACCGTGTTGGGCCTGCGGAAAGAAAGGACATTTTGCTAAAGAATGTAGATCTAAAACTCAGGGAAACGGGAAGGGGAGAGGACGCCTGGGCCGCGCACAGCCCTCTCCCACTTGGGACACCAGGCGGCCCAACTACGCCAACCCCAAGTGGGGCGAAGTGCTCCCGAACCCGCTACCCCCTCGAGAAGCGACCAACTTTACGGTTCAACCGACGATTCAGTCAAACCTGTCCCTACCTCAGGGACAGCAAGGACCACCCTCTGGGGGCGAGACCCCAGGGTGGCCCTGGCAGTAAAGTGTGATAACCCGCCAGTGGTGTGGGGGACCTGTTCCCTCTATAATACCTTAAATGACACCACCATTAGTGTCCCCTTTTTAATCGATACTGGAGCAGATGTTACAGTTATCCCTGAGACGAACTGGCCCCCACATTGGAAATTGGAAGACGCCCCCATGGTGGGCGGAGTCGGGGGATTAACCCGAGCTCGAAAGAGTGTTCAATTAGTAGCAATTATGCTTCACACTGAAAAAGGGCCGGAGAAAACCATTGCCCTCTTCCCATATGTCATGTCAGGAGTCCCACCCCTGTTGGGAAAGGACGCCCTAACCCTATTAAAAGCCAGGGTGACAAATTTACTGTAAGGGCCACTGCCGCATACCCACTCCCACCAATTAGACTGACGTGGAAATCGTCCGACCCAGTGTGGGTCGAGCAGTGGCCCCTGTCAAAGCCTCGAATGGACGCTCTTCTTGAGCTAGTCGACCGCGAACTACAGCGAGGTCATATAGAGCCTTCCACTAGCCCATGGAACACCCCAGTTTTTGTAATACCCAAACGAACGGGCGAGGGGTTTCGCCTCCTCCATGACCTGCGTGAAGTAAATAAAAGAATCCAACCAATGGGCCCTGTCCAAACGCTGTTACCCATGAACTCTATGATACCGAAAGGACAACCTTGTGCCGTCCTTGATATTAAAGACTGTTTCTTTTCGATACCCCTACATGAAGAAGACAAAGAGCGGTTTGCTTTTTCTGTCGTGTTCCCAAACAGCCACCGCCCCAACCTACGCTTCCAGTGGAAAGTGCTGCCTCAGGGAATGATCAACTCGCCTACCATCTGCCAAATTACAGTGGATCGGGCGTTGACACCGATTCGGCGTAGTGACCCGACCGCGACTATCATCCAATATATGGACGATATCTTGATCGCCGCACCGTCAGGAAGTCAGGTGGACCAACTAGTATCAACAGTTTCGGAAACCTTAAAAACAAATGGGTTCGAGATCGCGAGTGCGAAAGTTAAAAGAGGACCATGTGTGAGCTTTTTGGGAGTGGAGATCACAAGTTCCTACGTAACCCCACCCCAAATAAAGATCCGTCGGAACATCAAAACGCTCCATGATATGCAGCAGTTAGTGGGGTCCTTACAATGGCTCCGCAACATTGTCCTGATCCCTCCCGAGATCATGGCACCCCTGTATGACCTTCTGAAGGGAAAGAACCCGTGGGAACAAAAAACTCTGACGATGGAAGCGATAGACTCTCTTGACTTTATCGAGCAACAGGTATCGTCAAGCGCGCTCACCAGGTGGGACCCAGATATACCACTCGATCTGTATGTACATTTCACGGAGGGAGGGGGAGTAGGGGCACTAGCCCAGGGACCTCCTGAAAAAGCTCAACCAATACAATGGATAGTCCTGGGAAAACCGTCACGTGCATTCTCTCCGGGAGTCGAGTGCCTCGGTAGCCTCATTATGAAAGGCAGAAAACTCGCCCTAAGACACCTAGGCATCGAACCCGCCAGGATATACCTACCCTTCCGCAAACAGCTCCCAACGCTATCAGTGGCGATGTCAGAGTATCTAGCTATAGCTCTCGTCGGATTTGGCGGAGAAGTCCGGTATGCTACAAAACCCCCCTGGGCTCAAATGCTGGCAATTGTCAACATCGACCTCCCAAGGAAGATCATGGATCGGCCCCAACAGGGACCAACGGTCTTCACAGACGCATCCTCAGCGACCTCAACCGCAGCGGCAGTATGGCAATCAGGAGGAGAATGGCACTGCATTAAAACGACCGATCGTGCGCTTTCAGTCCAGCAGCTAGAAGCGATGGCTGTAGTACTAGCGTGCGGACTGTTCCCAATGGAACACCTCAACATAGTGACCGATTCGATGTTCGTGGCTAAGCTTTGCCTAGCCATGTCAGGACCCGGCGTGTCAACATCCACAACAGCTATCATGCTGGAAGAAGCACTTTTTTCCAGAAAGGGCACCATATCGGTCATCCACGTCAACAGCCATGACCCAATCAAAGGGTTTTTCCAAACCGGCAACGACAAAGCAGACGCTGCTGCAAAAGGGGTGTGGACGCTAAGAGATGCCCGCCAGCTACACGAGTCTCTCCCCATCGGAGCTAAAGCGCTAGCAAAGAAATGCGGGATCTCGGTCACTGTGTGGCGAAACACATAGTAGCCACGTGTCCCCATTGCCAGAAAGCACCACTGTGGTCCAGTGGACTCAACCCCAGAGGCCTTAAGGCCTCCGAAGTGTGGCAGACGGATTTTACGCTCTGTCAGTTGCTGAAACCTCGAGCGTGGCTAGCAGTAACCGTAGATACATATAGCGGAATGATCGTAGCCACACAACACATCAAAACCGACTCCAAAGCGACCATCCAACATTGGTTGACAGTCATGGCGTGGCTTGGCATCCCTAATCAGATCAAAACAGACAACGGCCCGAACTTCGCCTCCAAATCAGTCCAGGCATTTGCTTTGAAATGGGGTATCACCTTAACACACGGTATTCCATATAACAGCACAGGTCAAGCTATAGTCGAACGAGCAAATCAAACTCTGAAATCTAAATCAGAGGTGTTGGCAAAAACAGAAGGTTTTGCCAACGCCGTTCCCCCGGGAGACCAAGCACGCCTGCTAGCGACCGCTCTTTTAGCACTAAATCAATTCCCCAGGGGAGGAGAGGTGAATAGCCCCACCCAAAAACATTGGGCCGCTCAAGCGCTAGAAGAAGGCCCGTTAGTTATAATCAAAAATGAGCTGGGAGAATGGGAACAAGGGTGGAGGCTAGTCCTTACAGGGCGAGGGTATGCCGCAGTTAAAAAAGATGGGAAAGTTAAGTGGTGTCCGCTTAAGTCTATTAAACCGGACCTTCAGAATAAAGCTAATGAAAACTGTGAGGTTTTGTCCACAGGATCGGATTATCGGACGTCCTTGTAACCCGTACACCCCGGTGGCGAGAGAGGACGACAAGCCGACAAGCATCCTGTCCGCACCTGGGAGCTCCACTCTGGTGGAATCCAAACAGCAGCGACCTAACCTCCAAAGGGGGAGGCTACGATGTCTTTGTGTGATCTTGATTTTAGGGCTCGTCACTATAGGGCAAGCAGTATCAGAACACCATCCCCATCGGCCATTTAAATGGTCCCTCCTTCGATTCGATGATCAACAAGTTATCGCAACCCAAATTACATCAGATGCGCCAAGTTTTAATGCCTCTCTGTGTCAGCTTGTCCCGAGAGACCGATGCTGGAGATACCTAGGATTTTATATGTGTCCCAGCTCGAACCCGGGGAAGAGTTATTGCAACTACCCTAACCAATATTACTGTAGCTACTGGGGATGTGAGACCACAGCCCCTGCTTGGATACCGGGTAGTGGTAGAGACAAATGCCTAAAAGTCCAGTGGGGTCCATATAAGTGCATTCCACCACAAGCATGGCGAGGACGCGGAAATTGTCAGTATCTCTTCTTAAATGTTACTGAGCCCCAAGAAGACAGTTGGTTACTTGGGAAAATGTAGGGGATAAGGTACACAGAACCAGGGACAGACAAAGGTGGTTTAATCCTCATAAAAAAGGAGATTATCCCGAATGATCCACTACCAGTAGGCCCCAACCAAGCAATCGGGCCTAACGCGGTTCTTATCCCGAAAATCACACCATCACCACATAATATTGTAGCTAGTACCAAAGTTACCGCACCCAGAGCAACACACACCACCGAAACTCCCAATCAAAATTCTCTCTGGAAAATGATGCAAGCTAGCTATCAACTACTGAACAAAACTAACCCAAATCTTACGGAGCATTGTTGGCTGTGCTACGGAATAAGACCACCCTTTTATGAGGCTGTAGGAGTAAGTGACATACCCAGACGAGTAAATGCCTCAAATCCAGCCCAGTGTATATGGGACACAGAAAAGCAAGGAATTACATTAGCGCGGGTGGTGGGAAGTGGCGTGTGCGTAGGTAAAGTCCCAAAGCACAAAAAACAACTATGTGCTAGCAAGACACAAGATAAAACCCCTGCAAAATGGTTAATACCGGCCAGCAATACCAAGTGGGTGTGTTCCACTATGGGAGTTACACCTTGTCTATCGTTGGAAAAATTTGATAAATCCTCAGAATATTGTGTCCAGGTAACTATAGTCCCCAAAATCTTTTACCATACCGAAGACTTTGTCTACGACTCACAGATTACCCCGGAACATCACCTGTCAAAACGAGAACCCCTTACAGCACTAACAATAGCTACTCTAATGATCGTAGGAGGTGCGGGAATAGGTACAGGAGTAGCATCCTTGGTGCAACAGAACAAAGAACTTAGCGCCCTGAGGTGGCAGTAGATGAGGACCTGGCTAGAATCGAACAATCAATAAGTGCATTAGAACAATCAATTAGATCGCTATCTGAGGTAGTGTTGCAAAATCGAAGAGGGTTAGACTTGATGTTCTTGCAACAAGGGGGAGTGTGCGCTGCACTAAGGGAAGAATGTTGCGTATATGCGGACCACACCGGAATAGTGAGGGACACTATGACCAAATTACGAGAGGGATTAGAGAAACGAAAAAGGGAACGAGAGGCACAACAAGATTGGCTCACATCGTGGTTTAACCATTCACCATGGCTGACCACTCTGATATCTACCTTGACAGGGCCAATCGTAATTATCATGATAGCATTGATCTTTGGACCCTGTATATTGAACAGACTCGCATCGTTTGTTAAGAGCCGACTAGAGAAGGTCAACATCATGTTGATAGAACGCCAACAGCTGCTTTAAAAATGTTCCTGTTCAAAATTTCCTTTAACTATCCCCAGTTATACCCCGTTGCGCCCAGGTGCCCCCCAGTCACATCTCGACGTGCCTTGTGTTTTCTATTCAAGTTCGTAATATGTATATATTTTTTAACATTATTATAACGCACTGACTAAGAGTAGCATGCATTTAGTATGTTTCCTATCCAAGGTTACGAGATATATATCCTTTAAGATTGCTATATTTTAACCAATTTAATTTATTAATTAAATAGTAATTTAATTACTGTTAATATTAATTAATATAATTAATAATTTATTTATTATTATAAATTAATAAATTAATTTAATTAATTTAATTACGCATAGGGAGGGGGGAAATGTAGATAGCTAGGGTCTGGCGGCCGGAAGATATCGCGCTGTACGGAAAGTTAGGGCCCCTCTCCTGAAAGCCAATAGCGTTTAATTTATGATGCAAGCAGACGGAAGTGAGGTTATAAACCTAAGCTATATAACGCCGTGTCACAAACTAATAAACGCCATTTGCCGTCTACCACATTGGTGGCAGCGAGCTGATGGCCCGAGCGGCCTGGGGTTGGTCGCCGTGCCGTTCCTGAACCAGGTCGCCACGCCTGCGAAGGCAACACCCTTTTCTTGGAAGTTCTGTAAAATCAATCTGCCATTGTTGCCCAGGCCCATTGCCTTTCCCAATTTGGCCCATTTCTAGCCTGGGAATATTCTTGGGATTAATCTGGAGGCAAAGATCACATTGCTGAGTAACCTGTCTCACCGTAGTATATAAATTTCTGGCCACAATTTCTCTAATTAAATGTTTATATAGAGCCTCTATTCCCCAATGCTTCTTCCTGTGTTCCTCTCTTACCAAATGCCATATTAGGCAAGAGGGAATAACTAGTTTTCCTTGTGGGGTATAAGCCCACCCCTCTTCATTGTATAATCCTTCCAGATCTGTAATAAGTTTTTGATCTTCCTTGGTATATTTTGGCTTACCTTCTAAAGAGATTCGCCTGTCGGGGACTAAAGCTCCTTCTGTTTTTACCTCTGCTTTGGCTACCTGTTTTGCCTCTCTATCCGCCAGTTCATTTCCTCTTTCCAATTCTGAGCTTACTTTCTGGTGTGCCTTAATATGCATAATCGCCACTTTCTCAGGAAGTTGGATTGCTTCCAACAGTCTCAAAATTTCTTCTGCATGCTTAATATTTTTCCCTTGAGAGCTCAATAACCCTCTTTCTTTCCAAATTGCTCCATGCGCATGTACAACTCCAAAAGCATATCTTGAATCTGTATAGATATTCACAGCTTTTGGGCCCCTCACTACAAGAAGGATGTTGAGGTGCTGAAGCGTGTCCAGAGAAGGGCAACAAAGCTGGTGAGGGGTCTGGAGCACAAGTCTTATGAGGAGCGGCTGAGGGAACTGAGGTTGTTTAGTCTGGAGAAGAGGAGGCTGAGAGGAGACCTTATCGCTCTCTACAACTACCTGAAAGGGGGTTGTGGCGACGAGGGTGTTGGTCTCTTCTCCCAAGTAACCAGTGATAGGACAAGAGGAAATGGCCTCAAGTTGCGCCAGGGGAGGTTTAGATTGGATATTAGGAAAAATTTCTTCACTGAGAGGGTGGTCAGGCATTGGAACAGGCTGCCCAGGGAGGTGGTGGAGTCGCCATCTCTGGAAGTGTTCAAAAAACGTGTGGATGTGGCGCTTCAGGACATGGTTTAGGGGACATGGTGGTGCTGGATTATTGGTTGGACTTGATGATCTTAAAGGTCCTTTCCAACCTAGTGATTCTGTGATTCTGTGATTCTGTGATCCTGCACTTGGGTCACAACAACTCCCTGCAATACTACAGGCTTGGGCAGGAGTGGCTGGATAGCTGCCCAGCAGAAAAGGGCCTGGGGGTGCTGGTTGACAGCCGGCTGAACATGAGATGGCAGCGTGCCCAGGTGGCCAAGAAGGCCAACAGCATCCTGGCCTGTATCAGAAATAGTGTGGCCAGCAGGAGCAGGGCAGGGATTGTGTCACCCTGTACTCGGCACTGGTGAGGCCACACCTTGAATACTGTGTTCAGTGTTGGGTCCCTCACTGCAAGAAGGATGTTGAGGTGCTGGAGAGTGTCCAGAGAAGGGCAACGGAGCTGGGGAGGGGTCTGGAGAAGAAGTATGACGAGGAATGGCTGAGGGAACTGGGCTTGTTCAGTATGGAGAAGAGGAGGCTGAGGGGAGACCTCATCGCTCTCTACAACTACCTGAACAGGGGTTGTGGTGAGGTGGGTGTTGGTCTTGTCTCCCAGGTAACTAGCGACAGAACGAGAGGAAACAGCCTCAAGTTGCACCAGGGGAGGTTTAGACTAGATATTAGGAAGAATGTCTTTACTGAGAGAGTGGTCAAGCATCGGAACAGGCTGCCCAGGGAGGTGGTGGAGTCACCATCACTGGAAGTATTCAAAAAACATGTAGACGTGCCACTTCAGGATATGCTTTTGTGGGCATGGTGGTGTTGGGTTGATGGTTGGACTTGATGATCTTAAAAGTCTTTTCCAACCTTAATGATTCTGCGATTCTGTGAAAACAGAGGCAAAAAAAAGTTCTTCAGCACCTCAGCCTTCTCCATGTCGGTTGTCACCAGTTCTCCTGTCTTATTTCTCACGGGGCGGGGGTGCAGGGGGGGTGGGTGTACGTGTTCTTCAATCTTCCTTTTCTGGCCAACATGCCTGTAAAAGCCCTTCTTATTGGTCTTCGCATCCCTTGCCAAATTCAGCTTCAAGTGTGCCTTAGCTTCCCTGAGCCCACCCCTACACAACTGGGCAGCGTCCCTGGACTCTTCCCAGGATACCTGTCCTTGCTTCCACTGCCTGTGCATCTCCTCCTTTAGTTGGACCAGGAGGTCCTTACTGGGCCATGCTGGTCTCCTGCCTTCCTTGCCCAGTTTCCTACACATGGGAATCGAGGGCTCTGGTGCTCCAAGAAGAAGGTCCTTGAGGAGGAATGTCTTAAAGAGCTGCCAGCCCTGTTGAGCTCTTTTGTCTCTGAGGGCAGTTTCCCTGGGGGTCCCATCCACCAATTCCTTAAACAACTGAAAGCTTGCTCTCCTAAAATTCCACGTCCTGACTCTGCTCTTCACCTGGCCCACATCCCTCAAGATTGTGGATTCCACGAGGGCATGATCACTGCAGCCAATCTTGACATCTCTAATTAGTTCATCCATGCTGGTGAGCCACAGGTCCAGTAATGCTTCCCCTCCAGTCAGGCTGTCCATCACCTGGATTATGATATTACCCTTAATGCTCTCCAAGAGTCTCCTGGACTGCTTACAGTTTGTTGGGCTGCTTTTACAGCAGACATAAGGAAAACTGAAGTCCTCTAGCAGGAGCAGAGCCTGTGAGCGTGGTGCTTGCTGTAGCTGAAGTAAGAAGGCTTCGTCAACAGGCTGCCCTTGATCAGGCAGCCTGAGGGAAGCACCAGCCACGAGGTTTCCTTTGTTGGCTTGTCCCCTAATTTTTACCCATAAGCTCTAAAGCTGTTCATTGCTGTTTTCCAAAGGCAACTCTGTGCAGTCAATCTTTTTTTTGACACAGAGGGCAACCCTCCCGTCCCTCCTTCCTTGCCTGCCACGGAATCACAGAATCATGGCGTGGTCTGCGTTGGAAGGGACCTTAACGATCATCTAGTTCCACCCCGCTGCTATGGGAAGGGGCACCTTCACCTAGACTAGGATGTTCAAAGACCCATCCAACCTGACTTTGAAGTCTTCCAGTGAGGGGGCATCCGCAGCTCCTCTTGGCAACCTGTTCCAGTGCCTTACCACCCTCATACAGTTTATAGCCATCGATTGCAGTGCTCCAGTCGTGTGATTCCTCCGACCACATTTCAGTGACAGTGGTTAGATCGTAGCTTGCTCACTGCACCGTGGCTTCCAGCGCCTCCTGTTCGTTGCCCGTGCTGCGTGCATCAGTACAGAGGCACTTCTACTGGACTGTGGGCCATGCCACTTTTTTAGGAGGAATGCACTCAGATTCCTTGGAGGCATTTCGCAGGTCCTTCCCCGCTGGCTCCTAATACATCAGCAGCCCCTGGCTCTTCTTTGCTGCTCAAAACTCCATCCCCTTGCCCTGCTAAATCTAGTTTAAAGCTCTCCTTATCAGTCTGTCCAGCTTAGTGGTGAAGACCCTCTTGCCCCACTTGGTCAGGTGAATCCCATCAGCTCCCAACAGATTCAGCTTCTCAAAGGGAGATCCATTATCACAGAAGCCCAAACCTGCAGTATGGCATCAGCCACACAGCCAGGCATTCACCTTTTCAGTACATCTTCTCCTTCCTAAGCCCCTACCTTTGGCCAGGAGGATCCATGAAAAACCACCTTGTGCTCCAGATCATTTTAACATCACCCCAAGGGACAGACAGTCTTTTTTTGTTCTAAGTTGCCTCATCACAGTATCCTTGGACCCGATGTGGAACAGTAGGAGCGGATGATAATCCATAGGGTTCACCAGGCTCAGCAGCCTCTTGGTAACATCACAAATGTGAGCTCCTGGTAGGCAGCTAACCCCTCTAGAGAAACTGTCTGGGTAGCAAATGGGTGCTTCGGTACCTCCGAAGGTAAGGAGTCTCCATTTACTAATGCTTCATGTGCTTTCCTGGTGGCACTAGTTCTAATGTGGGAGGGTGTGTGGATCCACTTTGCACAGTCAGCTTCTCCTCAATCCAGTCTCTTTCCCACGTGCTCTCCATTCTCCACCCCAAGAGCATCGTACCAGTTATGCAGAGGCACTTTAGGGGGAGGGGGAAGGGTCTTCCTTCTGCCTGCCGCAGAGACGAGGGTCCAGTCTCCTTCATGGCGTGAGTGACTGGCATCAGTCAGCTCGAGGTGGAATTCAGGCTAACCTTGCCCTTGCACAGCCTTAAGGCAGGGCTGTCGCTCAGACTGGCACAGGGCGCGATACCACCTATCAATCTCCCGCTCACATTCCCGGATACTGCGCTGCCTGTTTGAGCTCCTCTTGCACTACAGCTACTTGTTTGAAGTGTTCTTCTAACTGGGCACACTTGCAGCTATGAGATCCACCTTCAGAGGCTCCATGGAACACTCTGAGGGACACGGCCCACACTGGGCCCGTGCTGGAGCAGCGGAAACGGGCGCGGAGGAAGGAGCTGCAGAAGAGAAGAGCGAGGAGCGGCAGAGAGCGAGCACGGGGACCCGACCCCAGCCAGCAGTGCCACTGGCCCTTCGCCAGGGGACAGAGTGACCTGCAGCCATAACGAGGGGCCTGGAGGCAGGCAAGGAGGTGGAGGGGTGTCCGCTCCAACCTTCTTGTGCCCCCCAGACAGGCTTCACTGATGTTCACGAGCACCCGATCTGTTTCTTCTGTGATGACTGTCTCGCAAACAAGCTTTGTTATGTACCTATTGTTAGAAGAAGGACAGCCAAACTGTAATAAAGAACAGAAGGAGGAAAACACGGCTTCCCAGAATACCTTACCACCTTGATTCTTTTTTTAAGCGGGAAGGAAGAACTATAGTTTTGTTTGCACTTCCTCTTGAGTTGCCTAGCCCAAACCCACTCTTTTTGAATCAAAAATATATGAAGAGGGACACCCAGTGGATGCAGATTAGGGATCACTTTCAGCCATTAAGAAGGAAGCGACAGGACAAAGAGCAATGGTTTTGAACTAAAGGAGGGTAGATTTAGATTAGATCTAAGGAAGACATTCCTAGGCATGAGAGTGGTGAGACACAAGAACAGGTTTCCCAGAGAAGTTGTGGATGCCCCATCCCTGGAAACATCCCAGGTCAGGTTGGATGGGGCTCTGAGCAACCAGCTCTAGTCAAAGATGTCCCTGCCTATGGCAAGGACGGGGACATACTTCTGTGGGTGGTGGGCAGGGTGCAAGAGGAGTCCCATGGACCGCACAGCCAGGTCTCAGGCCTCCAGCCAAAGGGCGAGTGCCAGAGCTGGGAAGTCCCACCTGAGGCAGGGGAAGCGCACAGAGGGACTGGAGGCTGTGGCCAGAGCCAGTGGCAGGGCAACTCCCCTGGGAGAGCCTGCCTCACAATGGGGGCCAGGACGCCCTGGCTGGGGTGGCGGGTAACAATAGGGCCCTTTCTGACCTACCCTGGTGGCAGTTAGTGATGCCCAGCACCGGGGCGCGGCAGCCCCACAGTGTCCGGGAAGGACGCAAAGCGGTGCGGCTCGCGCCGGAGCCCCTGTGCACAGGGGACGTGTTTCCCAGTGACCGCTGGCACACCACTCCCCCAGGACCAGGGCATTTCCCCGAGGCCCCACCGTCCCCACCAGGTAAGAATGCGGGGTTGGGGCTGGGCCAGCACCATAGGGACCCCAGGGGACCTGGGCCCCACAGGCGGGCCCTTCCCTCTCCCACAGGAGAGCCGGCGCTGGTGCCAGGGCCAGGGTGGGCAGCTGGGGACTGCCCGCCGGTCAGTGGCATCCTGCAGGAGATCCCCCCTGTCCCTGCCCAGCTCCTCTGCCCCACCTCTACCTCCCTGTTCCGTCCAGGCAGCAGCGGGGTGGGGCCGCTTGCCATGGGCTGCCCTCCCCCCTTTCCTCCTCCCTTTCCTCTGTCCTGCAGGATGGCGAGTGATTCCCCCCAGAGCAGCTGTGCATCCACGCAGGCAGAGGATGAAAGGGCTGAGGTGGCTGCTGAGGACCATCAGCGGTCAGAAAGCCCCAGGCAATACAAGCTGTGCATCGAGGACTTTGACTCTGACTTTGACTCTGACAGCTCCGTCGTCCTCACAGAGGACAAGGATGATACCTCCACCATGAGTGGGTATCGACAGGACCCCAGGGGATCACCTCCGGCCTCGGGGCAGAGAGCAGGGCAGGGAGAGGCAGCTGGGCTGGCAGGAGGCAGCGGTGCTGCAGGGCTGGCACCTTCCCACCCTGCTGCCAGCGGCTTCCTGGAGGAGACAGAGCCTCAGCACCCTGGCCCAGGGCTTGCCGTGTGCAGGGCAGCGGGTGCAGGGCTGCAGAGAGGGCCTCTCTCGTCCCTCTACCTCCTGCCCCTGCCTACAGCTCTCCCCACTCTTGCTCTTCATCAGGTGAAGACGATACCGCCTCCACCTGCCAGACAGAGGAGAAAGAGAAGGAAGCCTACCACTACTTATTGGCCTTTCTCGACAGCACCAAAAGGGTAACTGCAGCCTTTGTCAGCAAGGCCCTGCCTGCTGCTCCCAGCTGGGTGCTGCCATGTCTGCCGCCTGCGCACGGGCTCTCAGAGCGCTGCTGGCCGTGCAGAGCTGTGCCCCTGCCGGCCCCCTGCACCATCGAGGCAGCCCCTGGAGCCCCGGCTCCTGCTGGCCGTGCCTCTGCCCCCTCAGCCTCTCTCTCTGTCTCTCTTCTCCCTGACTGGCAGGAGGCGGCCGCGAAGCTGAGCTTTCTGGCCTCCATCCGCACGCTCTGCAGAGCCTGGCTACAGGGCAGGTACCTGCCTCGCGTGCTATCCGCATGTGATCTCCTGGAGAAGATGAAGGTGAGGGGACCGCCACTGGGGCTGAGGGAGGGGGACAAAGCTGGCCGAGCAGCGGCCCAGCAGTTCAGGCAGCATTCGTGCGGCTGGGCACAGTGGGAGGGCGAGACAGACCTCCGTGAGAACAGCCCTGCCTGCCATGGGGCCACTGCAGAGTGAGGGGCCGCTCTGGGTGCCAGTGCTGGCCTGGCAGCCGCAGGGCACTGCCCGCCCTGCAGACTGGGGCCAGGCACTGGCAGCTGCTGTGCCCCAGCCCGGCCGTGCTCTCCCTTTCCAGGTGCTACAACACAAGGAGATCCCTTGCAGCATGGAGGCAGTGATGTGGCAGCAAGCCATGCTGGCCATGGCTGCAATGAGGTAGCTGCCCCAGAGCCTGGCCAGGCCAGGACCTCCCAACGGCATCTCCTGGCCAGACCCTGGCATCAGTGTCTTCAGGGCTCTGCTCTCCCTTGCGCTTGGCCCATCGGAGGGCCAGATGGGAGGGTGCAGAGTGCTCCGGGGCTCCCTGGTGGCTCTTGGCTTTTCCCCTGAATGGAGAGGCAGGAGACAGAAAGGGGTTCTGGCTCCACCGGCCAGGAGTGCCCTCTGTCCCTGGCTCAGTGGCACGGGGGAGGCAGGAGATGCCTCCACACATCCAACCGGCACCTTCTCTCCTTGCAGCAAAGAGGTGGAAAGCCTGCTGGACGAGCACGTCTGCCCCTGCATCCACAGCATCCTCTGCATTGCTCCAGCACAGCCAGGCAGCATACACGCTTCTCTCGATGCTGAGGTGAGCTACGGAGAGCCTGCCAGTCAGTCCCTGGGCATGTTCTCCTAGTTGGCTTTGGCTGCTGGAAGATGATAGGAGAAGAAGGAAGGCCGGGCAGACCCTGAGGCCTCTCCCGGGCTGCCGAGGGCAGCCGAAGCCTGCCGCAGGTGGAAGGCATTCAAGCCAGCTTCCTGCAAGGAAGAAGGGCCAGGGCAAGTGTGCCACCTGCTGTATCCCTTTACAGATCCTGAAAACTCTGGACAGCATGCTGGAGGTGATGATGCATGGTGCTTTGCCCAGGTCCAGCATCATGACAGTCGACAACATCTTGGAGGTCAGGCATTTGCCGAGAACAGAGCTCACGGGGTCTCTTCCTTTGCCTTACACTAAAGGGACATGACCTTCCGGAGCGTGCACGCCTCGGCCCAGAGCCAAAGCACTGGAAGGAGTCTGAGCATCCCTCCCAGGCCCCCTGCTTTGGCAGCTGGCACCGCTGAGCCACTGCCCTCGCCACCCGTCCCATTCAAGCTCTCCTCCCCGGAACGCAGCAAGGCATGGATCTGTGGGCACACGGCCACGGTGCAAGGGCAATCCAGCCCCGAAGCTCTCTTCTTCTGGCCTGCCCATGGGCCGTAGTCCGGCCTCCCTGGTGCAGGCCCCCCCAGAGGTTCCTGCCCTCCTGGAGAGGGGACATGCGGCCATTCTTGGAGGAGCGCGTGGGAGGGGGCAGAGGTGGCTGGGAGGGTGGGACCCAGCTACCTCCCTGGCTGCAGCCAGTCACCGACTGTTGGCAACGGTCCCCGAGGTCACGAGGCAGCTGGGCCCCATTCCAGACCTTCCTCCCGTCCGGGGGAAGCCTTGGCAGCACCTTGTGTAAACCCTGCCAGGTGTTTGGCAGAGCTACTGCCCTGGGAGCTACTGTCGTTTCCCAAGGCAGACCAGCGGCTTTTCCCTTCTCAGGTCGTCCTGCCCTTCACGGCATCCCAGGAAGTGGCGAGGCGCCGCCGGGCGGTGAGGATCATTGCCAGCCTGAGCCGCTTCTTGAATCCCTCTTTGATGCTGGAGGTAAGGGGCCTGCGGTGCAGGCAGCCTTTTGGCACCCCTCACCCCTTGCTGGTGCCCCAGAAGAGCTGGTAGCTCTGGGCTCCCTGTGAGGGAAGTCTGGGTGCCGGGCAGGGGACCTAGCAAGGCTCAGCCCTGCGACAGCGCCTTTGCCCCTCTCCCTAGGAGCTGCCCTGCCCCATGCCTTTGCTCCCAGGAGCCAGCTCCGTGCCAGGGCACGGGAGCATTTGGCAGGCCCGGCTCTGGCAGCCCTCCCTGCCTCCCTGCCCAGGGTTGCTGCCCAGCTGCTTCAGTGGTGGGCAAGGGCCTGCGGGGCTCTTGGGCCCTACCCCTCCCCACTGCCACTGCCCACTCTGGGCCCCTTGCCCAGCCCACCGGGCCTGGGGCTCCGCAGGCCCTCCCTTCCCGTGCTGTGGAGAGCTGGGCAGGGCAGCGCCAGGCCTTGGGAGAGCCTGCCAGAAGGATGTGGCAGGAGGAGAGGGTGCACGGCTGCACCCGTTTGTGGAGATGGGGAGTCCCACAGGTGGGGAAGGAGGGCTCCGTCAGCTGAACGTGGGTCTGGAGGACTAGTGGACCCAGGGTCTCAATCCTCCTTCAGGCAGCGCAGTCCCGTGGGCTCATGGGCGAGGAAGGCAAAACCCGTGCAGGGCTCTCTTCACAGGGAGGCAGCATGCTCCTCGCCCTGACGCAGCTGCCACAGGACAGGCTGGGCCTCCACGGGCTGTGGTGCAGGGCGTAGCCCTCCAGAGCTCTGGCTCACGCGGCGCTCAGTCCAGGGCCCGCTCTTGGGCCTTAGGGCTTTCATCCCATCTGCCCTGCTGCTGCTCCTTCCTCCCTCCCACAGGTGTCATCTGTTGAAAATGGCAACCGCTTCCTCTTCCAAGAGAATCCTCTGCCATTCCTGGGGAAGGTGCTGGCATATCTCACCCTGTCCTGCGCCGAGGAGGATGAGGAGATAAACTGCGGGGCTCTGGAGGCGCTGCATGCCTTCCATGGCTTCGTTCTGCTGCGACAGAGTAAGAGACACTAGGGTGGGCTGGGGCCTTCCAGCCACAAGGGCACAGGCAAGGCGCCGTGCTGCCTCGGCCCCCTGCTCTGCTCAAGGAAGGAGCCACAAACTCCTTCGAGGCTGGGGCAGGTGAGCAGCCGTGCTGTGCCGACCCCAAGGCCCACACAGCCCACCTTGGAGCGGCGGCCTGGGGCCCGTCCCGAGAGCCCTTGGGCTGCAGAACCTGTGGCAGCAGCAGGCCAGGGCTTCTCCCGTCCTCCCAAGTGGAAAGCCAGGCCGAGCTCTCTGCAGCCGAAGAGGCGATTTCCCCGCCTCCCCCTGGAGATGCGCCCACTGCCACCCCGGCACATCTCCAGCTCCCCACAGAGCAGAGAGCCAGGCACAGAGCTCTTGCCTGCTGTCTCCAAGCGCTCTGTTGCTCCTGCTAACTGTGCGTTTCCCTTCCCACCCAGGCTTCCAGGCAGCACGTGAGGATCCAGAGCTAGAGCTGGACAGGCAGATACCCAGCACCTCCTGGCCTAAGGAGCCCAGGGACGAGGCAATGGTAATGAGCTCCTCCCGTGCTGGGGGTCTTGGCCATGGAGCTGGCAGGAAGCTTGGACGAACCAGTGTATCAGACCCCAGCACTCTCCTTCAGCCCACAGGGCAGCTCCGTCTCCACACCCCCAGGGCTGAACCAGCCCAGACCAGCCCCTGCGGCCGGCACTTGTCCTGGGGCACGGAGCCAGCGCTGCCCCCAGTTTCTCACTGCAGAGCCGCCCCTGCTGCTCAGCTCTGCCCCGCCACCAGCGCACTCAGTGCGACACCTCTTCCCTGCCTCAGATATTTGGGAGCTTCCTCCTCCCGACCGAGAGGGACAGCTTCATCCTCACGGTCTTGAGAAACATGATGCACCCAAGGGTCTCCAACATCCAGATAGTGGCCAACATGCTGGAGGCAGTCTTGAGAGACCCGCAGTCAGAGCTCAACGAGGTAGGACATCTGCAGCCGGACGGCCCTGTGCATGTGCCCGCCGGGGGCCGCTCCCCGAGCTGCACTTGGGAGCACCCGACGGGCAGCCTTTGAAGCCACCAAAAAGTGATGGGAGGGAAGAGGTTCTTGGGGGCAGCTGGGGCCGTGGCTGCGCTCCTACCCACTCCATGCCCCTGCCTCCGCCAGGTGCACAAGGTTGTGAAGACCATCTATAGGCAGCTGGTGATGGTCACCCAGGAGCCGTTCTGGGACATCCTGAGGACGACCCTTCTCCAGGTGGCCCAATTGTACACTCAGAAGGTGACCACTGTCCTGCTGAAGGCTTGCCTGCTCTATACCAGGTACATGGCCCGTCAGCCTGGGGCAGCTCAGCACCTCCAGGGCCTGCCCAGGCAGAAGGGGTGGTGGCCGAGGTGGCCCCACTGACAGTGCGCTCTGCCTCTGCAGCACTGCCACGGCCATGTGGAACATGCTGGTCTCTGAGCCCTGCCTCACACACGACGTGCTGAAGACGCTGCTGCAGGTCCAGCAGAACGGCATCAGGCGGCACAACTCCACGGGAAAATGCAACTGCTCCCATTTGCTGGCGGTGAGTGTCTGGTGGAGGCCTGCTGCACTCCGCTCGGGGCTGCGTGCCCCTCTCCAGCCCCTCCTCCCCTCTCTGCCTGCCCCCAAACCTGGACCTCCCGCGGGGTCCCTGGCCAGGGGCGTTGGGGCCACAGCCAGGCAGGGCAGCGCATGCTGCTTGGCCCCGCAGTGCACCAGCAGGCAGCCTGCCCCTGCCCCTGCCACTGCCCCGCTGCCCTCAGCGGTCCTCCCCGCTCGGCAGCTGGGAAGCCCAGGGCAGGGCCCATGCGGCTGGCTGGGCTCTTCCCTCCAGGCCTCGGAGCCTTGCCTGCCCGTGCTACAAATGGGAGTTGAGCCCTGAGTACCGCCACGGGTGGGCTCCAGGCCAGGCAACCGGGCCGGGCTCTGCCCTGGCATCTCGCTTGGCTCAGTGCAGCGCCTGAGCCCCACCCAGCCCCGGGCAGTGCCGCAGGCACATCTCTGCAGTGACAGCAGTCCCCGGGTGTTTTCCACAGGTAGCCAGTGCCATGAAGAAGACCTTCCCATTGCCCTCCAGCGAACGCTGCATGTGGTTGCTTTTAGACCAGCTCTTCGTGGAAATGGTCGTACAGATCTCCTTCAGCGTGAAGGGCTCACAGCAGGGCTGCTGCAGCTCTGGCAGTCACAGCAGGGGCACCAAGCATCCTACAGTCTACCTGCTCAGGTGCTCTGTCCCTGCTGCCTGGTCTCTGCCCCGGGCCCAGAGCTGGGGGCAGGGCGCCGCGTGTGACCGCACTTTGCCCCGTGTGCAGGAGCGCCGTGAGCATCATGCAAACTCTGTTCCGTTACCTGGGCGGTGACGCCCTGGTTGAAGACATCGGGAGGCAGGGTGCCTGGGACCTGCTCATGAGATCTGAGACGTACCACACTGCTATCGCCATGCTGACTAGGTGAGAGCCTCATCAGTTGTCCTTGTCTGCCCCGGCGATTCTCCCCTGCAGAGGAAGGGCGCCCCGCACGATCCCCTTCCTCGTGGGTGGTGGGGCACAAGCAGGCAACGCAAGGCGCAAGCCCAGCCGTGCTGCACATGGCCTGGCCCGCGGGGTAGTGGCTGGGGCTGACAGTGCAGGCCCGGACAGCTTGGCCTGCCCAGCTCGGGCCCGCCAATGCCTTCTTCCCCTGGCCAGGGTGCTGCAGCGTGAAGCACCGGCCTACTGCGTCTCCGTGTCTGAACTGGCGGTCATAGGCCTCCTGCAGAGACAGGATTACCAAGACATCGGCGCCATGACTGTCTTTGTCGAGGTGGGCCTGGTGGCAAGCACCGCCTCTCAGAGGGCAGGCGGGGGGAAGCGGGGCTGCGTTCCTGAGGCAGAGGGCAGAGGGGAGGCGGCGAGGGCCCTCTGCGGGCCCGGCTGCCTCCCACCTGGGCTGTGGCTGGCCCTGGTGCCGTGCCCAGATCCGTCCGGGAGCTCTGCTGGCTGTGCCAGCCTCTCACTCTGCTGCCGGGTGACTTTCAGCTCTTGGACTACACTGACTGTAAGCACGTCAACAGCGAAGTTTGGCACATCATCCGGTCCCACCTGCAGAGCCAGAGCGTGGTGCTGCGCAGGCTGGCAGTCAGAAGCCTCGTCACACTGTCTGGAAGACCCCAGCAGGTGAGCAGGGCACAGTGAGGGCATCTGCCTGGGGTGGTGGTGCACACAGCGGCTTGCCAGGAATCGGGAACGGACTAGCGGAAACGGTGCCCACTGCCCCTGCTGCCCTCTTCAGCGGCCCCTGAGCACCTCAGGCCAGGCCCCGGGCTGTGCTGCACGGGAGGAGATCTCTGTCTGACCAGCGCTGCGCCCACTACATGCAGAGTGGTTTTGCGTCACAGCACGGTCCTGTGTTTCCCATAGGCAGTGAACCTGCAAGACCTGCTGCCAGACGTCATGCAGCGACTGCAGGATGATGACTGCGACGTCAGGACGGTGGCCCTGACTGTCCTCAGCAACATGCTCTGCCTGCTGGACAGGCAGGCGGCTGTTCCCGTCACTCTGCAGCTGGTGGAGATGCTCCCACCACTCTTTGAGAATGTAAGGTGCTTGGAGAGCAGAGGCTCGTTTAGCATGCCTGGGGGGGGCACGTGTTTGTGGCCCGGGGCGGTGTGTCCCTCTCTGCACGTGCCCCCTGGCCCGTGAGCTCTTCCCCTCACTGCAGAGGGAGAGCCACAAGCATTCGTCTCCTCCCCGTGGGCTCGGAGGAGCCAGGGCTGAGGTCCTCCCCTCTTCCTTCTCTCTTCCTAGGAGTCCAGCTGCGTGCGAGAGCGCTCCATCCTCCTCTGCAGAGATGCGATGCAGGTTGCAGTCAGCACCCACAAAAAGCAGATGAGGAAGGTCATGCAGAGGAGCCTGATGCCCCTGTTCTTCCACCTGCATGACACGGATCACAGTGTGGCTCAGGTGGGGATTTCTAAGCCCTTTGAATGTGCCTCAATTGGGGCCCAACCTCTGGAGTCCCTGAGTTGGGCTCAGAGCCCCTCCCTGCCTGTGGCCGCAGAGCTGGCAGCAGCTGAGAAGGTGGGCAGGGACGTTTCCTACACCTGCCCTGCCCGATCCAGCAGAACTCAGCAGCAGTGCGCGGCCACAAAGACCTTGGCACTGGAGCCCCCGTGGGCTTCCCAGCGGCGCCTGCAGGTGTCTGAGGCCGGGCGTTGGAGCCCCAACCCTTGCTGCCCCTCTGCTCCGCCCAGGGACGCCCAGGTCCTGTCCCCTGGCTGGCGGTGCCATCTCCTGGTCTCTGCTGCTCTGCAGGCCTCTCGGGAAGCCCTCCTTGGAGCTGCCAAGTTGCTGAAGCGGAGGGAGCTCAGGAGGCTGCTGGAGACAGAGCAGCCATGGAGGGTCGGCGAGTGCCTGGTAAGGGTGGCCCCGAAGCCCCACGCCCAGCCTGGAGAAGCCCCTCTGCCCCAATGCGTGGGGCTAGCCGCTGTGCCCCTACCCACTGTGGCAGCCCAGCACTGCCTGCCTGCACCGCATACAGGCTCCCTTTGGCCCCAGAGGCCAGGAGTGCTGACGGAGCCCCCGCCCAGCTGGGCCGTGGCGGCAGGGTGGCACTGCAGCACCCCAGGGAGCACCGTGCCCTCTGCTGCCCCCGAATCCCGGCACCAGCCGGCCACTGGCTGGGCGTCCTGGGTGGCAGGGCTGGGGAAGGCAGGGGAGGCCAGTCCTGGGTGCAGGGGGAGGGTCTGCCGCCAACGCTGGCCCCTTGTGCTCTCTCCAGCTCCTGGAGGACGGTGGCAGAGTGGAGGAGCACCTGCAGCAGAGCCTGCAGTACCTGCAAAGCCCACAGGAGCCCTTGTGTGAGGCGGCCATCAGGTTCATTGGTAAGCCACAACCCTGCCGGGGGTGCCTCTCTGCCCCGCGGCAGCTGATCCCCAGCCACGGTGGCTGCTGAATCCAGCGAGCGGCTGCAGAGCCCGGACTGCCCGATGCCTGAGTTCACGGGCTCCCTGCTGCGCTCTCACACCCCTGCCCCGTCGCAGGGGCTGGTGGGAGCCTTCTTGGGTCCCTCGCAGCCGCCGTGGCCTTCACGCTCAGGGGACCACCCTGGGCTCAGCCTTGCCCAGGGGGAGGAGGCCACGTGGCCAGGCCTGCGGGGCTGGTGGCAGGGAACTGGGCTGCTGGGGCAGGCAGGCCAGTGGGATCTGTGACGGGCTGTGTGTGTCTAGGGCTCGCCGGGCTGCAGCTGAGCGATGGTTACCCGGAGAAGCTCCAGGTCATCTACAGGGGTGAGTGAGGGCAGTGGGGTGTCCGCAGGGGCTGGCGGAGAGGGGGAAAGACCCTGGGAAGGGAGCTCCAACGCCTGCCCCAGCTGGGCAGGGCACTGCTCCCTGCACACATGAGGGGCGGCGTGGGCAGAGCAGAGAGAGATTTCAGAGGGGTGTGGGGCATTGGTGGCAGCACCTTCCCGCTCATCCCGGCACCCCTGCCTCCCTCCTGGCCATGGGAAGAGCTGGGAGGTTGGGGGGGCTCTGGCCAGAGGGGCTCTGCAGATGCCCTGCACGATGCAGGCTCTGACCTCGGCTCTGCTCCTTTCCATGCCAGCCCTTCAAGACAAGGCAAGAGACAGCAGCACCTCCATTTCTTGCCTTGCAACTCAAACCCTGCTGGTCCTGGACACTGCAGCGAAAAAGCCTCCCTCTGGATCCCACCTGCAAGCGCTGTGCTCCTGGCTCCGGAGCGCATGGAGGAGGAGGACCCCTGCCCCAGGAGGCGGCTGGCTGTGCTGCTGGAGCTGTGGCCAGAGCTGATGCCGGGGTGCTCTGCACACTGGCACCCCCGGAGCAGCTGGACCTGCCCCCTTGCCAGCAGCCTGGGGCCGTGCAGGACGCACCACGCCCTGCGTTGTGGCCCCAAGGCACCAGCTGCTCTGCCAGGCTGTGAAACCCAGAGGAACGGTGAAGGAAAGCTTTTGCCTGCCCTGCCCTCTCCAGGGAGATCCCAGCCTGGATGGTGCCCGCCCTCTGCACCGCTCCCATTTTGTGGCGAAGGGGACAGGTGGGCCGTGGCCCGTGGCTCTAGTGGGCGTGCTGGCCATCAAGCCTGAAGAAGCAGCCAAAGGGCAGCGAGAGGAACGCTTCAGATGGCGACCCAGGATGGAAATGGGCATTCTGCAGGCCGCAAGCAGAGGCCTTAGCACAGCCGGCCTGCCTGTGCCTCCCAGCCATCAATAAAGGCTGCGGAACTTGACGTGCTGTTTTGAGCTCTTCTTCCCCGCCCCGCGCTGCCCTGCTGCCCCTCAGACACCCGGAGGGTTCCTATTCTGACAGGCCCCACACGCACCCCTGCGGACCCTGCCGCCCCCCAGGCAGCTGTAGGGGCCGCGTTGGGTCCCGCTTGTGCCCCTGGGGAGCCCTGCTGCCCCCCAGGCCCCGCCAAGGGCCCCGGGAGGGCCTGTGCATAGCCCCGTGGAGCCTTGCTGTTCCGCAGACAGCTGGAGGGGCTCTGCTGCGCCCCGCGTGGAGCCCCATGTAGCCGTGCTGCTCCCCAGGCCTTCGCAGCGGCCCTACAGCGCCTTCCACGATGCCCTGCGAGGCCCAGGAGAGCCCCTGGGGCTCTCTGGAGGGGCTGCTTGGCCCCACATGTGCCCCTGGGAGGCCTGTCAGAGGCCCTGGGGTTCTCTGGAGGGCAGCAGGGCCCCACCCGGGCCCCGGCCAAGCCCGGCAGCTCTATCCGGGTAGGAAATGGGCCATGACGGAGCCTGTCCCTTCTCCACCTTCTGCTGCCCAGGGCGGCGGTTCCTCCTTCAATTTCAGTTGATCAGTTCAGCAGAATATAGATGGTCTTGGGTGGCCAGGGGCTGAACAAAGCGGGCACAAGGATGGCCTCAGAAGGCATGACGATGAGAGCTGAGAGTGAGAGACAGAAGACGACTCTGGGGCACAATGCAAAACTCAAAAGGGTGTCCCAGCAATGTACAGACGTCCTCATGGAATGAGTGACTGGGTAGACTAGATATCCTAGATGGCAGCGAATAAAGGTAAGCGAGCTCTGGGGCACAGAGAAAGCCTGAGGAGCCGATCTGGCTGAGTAAGAGAGAGACAAAGAGGGCTGCAGAGCTTGAAGGGTGCCATGGCACACCAGAACAGCCTCAGGAGGCATCATGACAGAGATGAGAGGACTCTGGGAGTGGGGGATGTTGGGGAAGAGGGAGACAAACAAAAGATTGGTGACACAGTGAGGCGTTCAGGAGGGGATATGAACAGAGTACAGACACCCTCAGGAGAGCAGGGACCAAACAAAGGCATTGTAGATGGCAGACAGGAAGGTAAGAGTGCTCTGGGGCACAAGGAAAGCCTGAGGGCTTCTGGCTAAAAAAAGAAGAGGGCTACAAAGCTTGCTATAGACCCTAAAAAGAGCTGTGGGGCTATTGTGGTTTAGCCTCAGCTGGCAACTAAGCACCACGCAGCCGCTCACTTGCCTCCCGCCCATCCCAGGTGGGATGGGGGAGAGAGTTGGAAAAAAATACTCATGGGTTGGGTTAAAAACAGTTTAATAGGACAGCAAAGGCAGAGGAAATCATCATCATCATCATCATCATATCACTGATAAAGGAATATACAAAAATAAGTGATGCACAATGCAAGAACTGCTCACCACCCACCCGGTGTGATCGGTAGCCCATCCCTGAGCAGTGATTCCCATCCCCTGGCCAACTCCAGTTTTATATACTGAGCATGTCGTTATACGGTAGGGAATATCCTTTTGGTCAGTCTGGATCAGCTGTCCTGGCAATGCCCCCTCCCAGTTTCTTGTGCACCTCCCCGCTGGCAGCACATGCGAAGATGAAAAGTCCTTGACTTAGTATAAGCAGTACCCAACAACTAAAAACATCAGTGTGTTACCAACATTACTCAATGTCCTGGTTTCAGCTGGGATAGAGTTAATTTTCTTCATCGAGACTAATGTGAGGCTGTGTTTTTGATTTGAGATGAAAAATGTGGATAACGTGCTGATGTTTTGGGTTGTTGCTAAGCAGTCAAGGACTCTCCAGCTTCTCGTGCTGGCCTGGCAGCAAGCAGGCTGGGGGTGCACGGGGAGCTGGGAGGGGGCACAGCCAGGACAGCTGACCCAGGCTGGCCAAAGAGATATTCTATGCCATATTGACGTGCGGAAAACAGACTCCACAATCTATAAGATTGTAAAGTAGGTATGTTTATTCAGCGCTGGGCAGCACGGGGGGTAGTCCCACCAAAAACCGTGCGCGCCCAACGAGGCACTTACTTCAAATATATACAGCAAAGTGTTGCATATACATAAAGTTTAGCAATATACCTATACATATGCATGATCTATCCCCGCTTCGTATTAAAATGAGTTCTCCTCCCATCTGCGCTTGCGTGTTGCCTCCTGGTGGTGGTCGTCGGGGGTCGTGGGGATGAAGGCCGGTGGTTCCTCTTCATCACCGCTAGTAACCTTTTGACTTTGCGCAGGCTCCGTTGTTTTTTGGCTTCTATCCAAACTGCAGAGTCAGTTTTAGCTAGTTTCTTGAGGTAAGTTCTTAATTCTTATCAGGGACCATCCTTGTGAGGAGCCACAAATCTTCTTGCTCCTTTCAGTTTATCAGGACCTGTCTTTGGGAGGAACTACAGTTCTCCTGCTTTAACTACTTCACACAATAGCTAACAAGATTTCAAGCTTCATCTACTAATTAACCGCTAAGACTCCCTTAACCCCTTCTCTCAATATGACGTCATGCGTGGTATATAAAGCTGGGACGAAGGAGAAGGAAGGGGTGTGGGGACGTTCAGAGTTACGGCGTCCGTCTTCCAAGAAACCATTACGTGTGATGCAGCCCTGCTTCCCTGGAGATGGCTGAACACCTGCCTGCCCATGGGGAGTGGTGAACGGATTCCTCGTTCTGCTCTGCTCGTGCGCGTGGCTTTTGCTTTACCTGGTAAACTGTCTTTTATCTCAAACCACGAGTTTCCTCAGTTTCACTCTTCCAATTGTCTCCACTGTCCCACCATGGGGGAGTGAGCGAGGGGCTGTGTGGTACTTAGCTGCTGGCTAGGGTTAAACCACAACACAAATAAAAAAGACATAGAAAGAAAATACAAAAAGAAACAGGGTACAGGACAGAGAAGAAAGAATTGAAAAATAAAGACAGTGAACTGGATAAAAGTAGACATTTCTAAAAAATTTAAAAGCAACACGGTACAGGACAGACAGGAAAATATTAAAAATTAGGGATAGACAGCTTGATAAAGGTGGATGTAGAAAGACAGTTTTAAAAGCAATGGGGTTCAGAACAAACAGGAAAAAAATTAAAAATAAAGACAGCTAACTGGATAAAAGTAAAAATGGGAAGAAAATTTTAAAAGCAATGAGATTAAGGAAAGAAAGGAAAAAATTAAAAAATAGGGACATGAACCTAAATAAATAAAGACATAGAAAGAAAAATTAAAAAGTGATGGAGTAGAGAATAAAAAGAAAAAAAATTAAAAGTAAAGACAGTGAACTGGATAAAAATAGGCATAGGAAAAAACTGTAAAAGCAACAGGGTACACGACAGACAGGAAAGAATTAAAAAATAGGGATAGCAAACTCAATAAAAGTACACATTGAAACAAAATTTTAAAAGCATAGGGGTTAAGAAAAGACAGTAAAAAGGAGAGAAAACTAAATAAACTGAGATATAGAAAGAAAATTTTAAAAGCGACAGGGTACCAGACAGAAAGTAAAGAATTAAAAAATAGGGCAGCAAACTGGATGTATACACACAGGCAGAAGACTTAAAAAGCAACAGGATTAAGGAAATAAAGGAAAAAACATGAAAAATAGGGACAGCAAACTAAATAAATGAAGACAGAAACACAACTTTAAAAGCAACGTGGTTCGGGATAGAGTTGCAAGGATTGTCACCACCATGGATCTGCGGCGTCCCGGGGTCCAAGTCTCTCAATGTTTTCGGTGGTGGGTGATCGCGCTCGGCGGCAGCCGGCACAAGGGCTCGTCTTGGCAGTCCTTTTTATTCTCATTCAAGGCCTGCAATTTAGCGCATCTTCGCATTGCTGCGTATGCACATACACTTCACGGTGGGTGGCTCCGGCCCCGCTGCAGCCCCGGACAGCCCGTCCGGAAGAGAAAGGATTTGTCTTGCAGAAAAGGAATGGCCCCATTCTCTGTCCCTGAAAAGTCCTTCCTTCTTTTTTCTGTTCAGGAAAGAATTCCACCTTCACTCTCGGCAATGTAGGTCTTCATTCAGGAAAGATGTCTGGGAGGATTCCATAGGACAGTTTATAGAAATAAGTTGTTCCACCAATTTTTTTTTTTTGCGGGGGGGGGGCGTGGCTTTAGGCCAAGACGTCTGTTATGGAGAAAGGTAATAGGCCTGGCAGGCGAATGGCTCACCGCAGCAAAAGCCAGTCTGTTCGCTTTCTTCACCTGCCTCTTGCTACTCCTAGGTAGAGCCGGACCGGGGCCGGGGCCGGGACCGGGACCGGGACTGGGGCCAGCGTAGAGGCCGTGCGGCTCCAGGTGAGCGCTGGAACTGCAGCACGGGGCCGCCGTGCCTGGCGGTGGTAAGGGCCATGGGGCACGGAAGGTCCGGCCCGCCGAGCATGCTGGGAGGCGTAGTCTCCGCGCGGCGGCAGGGCAGGCGGCCATCTTGTGTGTGGCGGCAAGCCTCGTAGCACGGCTCCCACGCCAGTCCTCTTCGGCTGCAGGAGCCGGCGGGCTTCCCTGTGGGAGCGAGCACTTTTTCCCTTCTTCACTGGGGCGGGAACTGGCAGAGGCTGTCCCCGTCAGCAACGGGATGGAAGCGGAAACCCTACCACCATGGCAGCGCCCACGTGCCCAATTCCATCTCAACCTCCCTCCCGTCATTCACGGCACGTCCCCGCCTGTTCTAGTCAAGCGCTGCGCGGTGATTGGCCCCTCGGGCGTCCTGGCCGGAAGCGGGCGCCGCAGCAGGGAGATTTGAATGGTAACGGTCGCGCCGGGTGGTGGCTGCGGCGTCTCGGTGAGTGCTGCCCCCCGCTGCCTGCCTCCTCCGCACCCCCGTATCCAGTTAGTGTCAGGGACCCGTCCCCTGGCGGCAGGGCCCTGGGGAGGCTGGGGCCGCTTGGCGTCTCTCTCCGGGTGGGCACGGGTATGGCCGCGGGCGCCGGGCGGGTCCGCAGCAGAGCTGGGCTGCGGTCGGCGTGGGAGTAGCGCCCGGAGCCGCCTCTTCGCTGGGCTGCCGCTTGGGCGCAGCCCGCGAAAGGAGGAAGTCACTGCGTCCTCCCCCCGGATTTCGGCCGTTGCCCTGTGGAGGAAACCGCGGCGGGGGCGTTATTGCTGCTTCTGCGAAGCAGGCGCCCGCTCCCGCTGCTAAGCGTTAGTGAGGGGCCCCTGGAAGATGCTAGCGTTTTGTGCCCTTAGCTTATGGGTTACTCGTCTAGTGAATTTACTGCTAGGTGCGTCGCACTTGGTAGCAAAAGCAAGTGTTGTCACCTTCTCCAGCCCCACAACTGGAGCTTCAGAAAATGTGCTTTCCATTTCTACGAGGCTGCTCAGAGTGGAAAAGCATGAACACTGGCTATGCTTTCTCCTTGCAGGTGCTGAGAAGAGTTGCAAGATCCCTGTTCCTCTCAGAATGGCTGTAAATGGCTATGAGGAAATTCTCAAGTACTATGAATTGCATGAAACCATTGGAACAGGTAGGCTTAATCTGTGAATGCACACAGATGTGTGCAATATATCTAACCACTTCAGTGTTTAGTGAGTATAGATTTACTGTTACTGCAGGATCTATACATCATGTTTCAAGTGTGTATTTTGTGGGGCAGTACTCTGAAAATGTAATTGGAAGTTCATAGCAGTGATCACTTCTTCCTCTAATGAAGACACTGCGCATGATGCATGCTACGTACTCCAGTGTAACTGTGAGATTACAGGCAAGAAAGCATTTCATCACACTGAGCTTTAAACGTCTCTTCTTCAAATTCTAGGTGGGTTTGCAAAGGTAAAACTTGCAAGACATCTTCTCACTGGTGAAAAAGTTGCAATAAAAATCATGGACAAACTTGCTCTTGGGGTAAGCCAAAAGATACTTAAAAGTTGGTAGCATCTTCTGCCGTTCTGATGGAGTTCTCAAGGTCACAGAGGTGCAACGTGTTGAAATGCTGCCTGCTTGTGCTGTTGGCTATTGACCGATGCTGGAGGCTTGAAAGAAATTTAACAGAAGACCACAAATCTTGTGCTTTCTTGTGGAGAGGGCAACATTCTCTGTCTGTAAAATTGAGGAAATTAAATATTATTACAGTAATGCACACAGAATTAGCTATTTTACGTCTGCCTCTGGGTTTTGCGGATCAATGTGCCAGAATTGTAGGAGAGTAATAGTAGAGCTGTGGCTGAATTGAATTTGAGCAGTTGAATTGTATGTTGACCTATACATGATGTGAAACTTTATGTTGCACAATAGTTTGATGCTTACTCTGATGTAAAGGCTGTCAAAGTAGCTGGGAATTTCAAAGCTTGCTGTTGTGGTCTCTTAGGATGACTTGCCTCGTGTTAAAATAGAAATTGATGCCATGAAGAACTTAAGTCACCAGCATATTTGCCAGTTGTATCATGTGATAGAGACATCCAAGAAAATATTCATGGTCTTGGAGGTAAGAAATGGTGTGTCTGCCATGATGAAGGTTTTAGCTGTAATGGTAGACGCTAACAGAGTTCAAATGAAACAATTCTTAGAAACTTATAGAATCATAGAATAGTTTGGGTTGGAAAGGGTCTTTAAGGGCCATCTAGTCCAACCCCATGCAGTGAGCAGGGACATCTTCAACTAGATCAAGTTGCTCAGAGCCCTGTCCAACGTGACCTTGATGAGTGTGTTCAAGATGCTTTATTTTTAAAATAAAGCTGGTAATATGTTCTATCTTCTTGTAAAAGCTGCTCTTCACTGTTTAGAATAAGTGAAATAACTCATTCCTAGCTTGTGCTTCAGTTATATTAAAATAGCATTAGCAGGATATGCGGGACCCCAGAAGTCCCATGTGGTTGTCACCTCCTGGGCAATTTGTGTCACCTGTGACATTAGTGTGGTGCCTCTGTTGCAGCATGACAGGCAAGAGCCAAACTTCTCAGCCTGTTTGGTCTGCTGCAATGCTGACCTAGGGCATGCTTTGGGGTACTTGGGCACTGCTGTGATAAAGCAGAGGGAATGGGAGTGCTGTCCAGTGCTCTCATTGTTTAGATTTCATTACTGTATTCTAAATGTGTTCTCATTTTCCTGTCTTCATACAGTACTGTCCTGGAGGAGAGCTGTTTGATTACATAGTTTCTAAGGACCGCCTTTCAGAAGAGGAAGCTCGAGTATTTTTTCGGCAAATCGTTTCAGCAATTGCTTATGTCCACAGTCAGGGATATGCCCACAGGGATCTCAAGCCAGTAAGCCTGATAGTAGTCAGATTTGCATAAATAATAGGGAACACCCACTGTTATTTCTCCATTGGGAGCTGGAGTAAATTATGCCTTCTCCATTCTCTTGTGCTTAGAGCTCTTTAACATCTGAAAGAGCATTATTTCTACTTGCTTCTGTGTTCCTCAGCTGAGCTGGATGTGGCTGTATCTGAGGAAGGAGCTTCCTCTGAAAGAGCAGCAGAACAATGCACTCCCGCTGAGAGTGGAGCAGAGACTTTGAATGTTGTTTTGGTGTTTTTGTTATCCCCCTTGTTCCAGCATGTACCTGGGGAGAGCCTTTATGGTGTTGCTCTGTTGTGCAAACTGTTCTGTTTTCATGCCTAAAGGAAAAAGTGACACTGATAGTTTAAACAGGTGGTGGCTAGACAGAGGATGTAGGAGAAGATCCATGCTACTGAACTCATCCAGTGGCTTTGCTGTCATTGCAGAGTTTAAGCATAGGTTTAGGGAATGGAAGACTTGAGTCCATTTCTCCTTGAAGGGGTTAGAAATTTGCATATTTGGAGATGCTGAACAAACGTCTTTCACTCAGCCTCTCCTCACTGAGCAAGCACTCGAGCCCCCTGAGCAGACTGTGTCCATCCACTGAGCTTACTTCAGTTTGATGTCTTTCCTGTGCTGGGTGGGGGGGCAGAAACTAGACACACCATTCTAGCTATGCTGAACAGAGGACTAGAGTAACTTTCCCCAGTTTACTAGCTGTGCTCCTTTTAATACAAACCATGATATTGCTGGCTGCCTTTTCTGACAGAGCAGACTGCTGCCTTACGTTCAGCTTGCTGCCTATCACTGCCCCCCTTCTCAGGCACTTCTCAGCAGATAGGAGCCAGTATTCCCCATCTGGAATATATTCATTAGCAACTGATCAAAATCTCCGGAGGAGAGCTTTAGTTAATTTCTAGCTGCTAATTACTAGAAGAAATAAGATGAAAGAAAAGGTGGTTCCTTGGATACTTAGCCTATAGAGCATTCATTACCACTTTCTTTTGCCAGGAAAATCTGCTGATTGACGAGGAACATAATTTGAAGCTGATAGACTTCGGACTTTGTGCAAAGCCAAAGGTAAGAGTATCAGTTGCTTTCACAAGCAGTGAGTAGAGTAGAGCTAAATCAGCTATGGCAAGCACATAAAAAATGCATGTTTGACTTCTGAGTGCAATGCGGAGACTTGCCCAAAGATTCTAAATTCAAGCTGTTTGCATATTTCTTCTCCAATCACAAATTACTTGGTGGGGCCTTAACTGTGTGAGACAGCGGTTAATTGCATGTTATGACCAGACTGTTAGATCCTTTGCTCCTCTTACATTTCATCTTTTATCACAATGTGAGGCAGAGATCATCTTGTATTTATAGCACCTGCTCTCACATATAAAGACCTGTAATCTAAAGCTTATGTTGGCGTGTATTTTTCCCTAATAAGTTTCAGTGGTGTATGTCTTTTTTTTTTTCCACAAGATTTGTATGTGTGTGGAAATTGTGGATTGAATCAAATAGTTTATTCCGGCTACATTTGCAAGTCATCTGGTTCTATATGCTTGTACTGAGTTGTTTCAGGAGTTTAAAATTGGTTTCTAGGAGCCTTTTCTATTTGTCGGCTTAACATGTGAGGTGGGTGCTGTTAAGAAACAATTTAATGGGAAGAGGGTCTTAATGATACAAAGACAGTTACTTGCCCTTAGATGGTTTTACTTGACTCAAGTTAGAGCATCTTGCAGGCAATCAAGACTGTTAGACCATCATCTTGCTTGTATAATGTCATCTTATTCTGATCTGCCTAGAACAAATCTCGGGCAAAGTAATAACATGGTTTTAATAAGGAAATATTTTTAGTGGTTCTTCATTAAGTTATTGCATTGAATACTGGTATAAATAAACAACTAGCCTCAGGTCCAGTAGTGCTTGGATCACTTCTTCCCAAAGTTCCATCTCTCTTCTCTTTGTAGTCACAAAGGGAAGTATTCTTATCAGAGGAGGAGCTGCGGAAAAGACTGGTAGAATAATAGATGAATTAGCATCTTGGGATTTGAACATTTATAGGATACTCATGGTCTTAGACAATTTTTGCCTAGTGAAACCATATATTACACCAAAGGAAAATATAAGGTGACTGTAGATGCACAGCAGAGGAAAACAAAGCCTCTGAGTCTCCTAATACATTGTTGCTAGAAGGCTTAATCTCTGTTAAAGCCAGTGCTTCTCTCTGATTGGTTTTCTGTGTTACTCTAGGGTGGCCTTGATTACCATCTGAACACATGCTGTGGGAGCCCGGCTTATGCAGCACCAGAGCTCATTCAGGGCAAAGCATATATTGGCTCAGAGGTACGTAGCACAGTTTTGGGTTAGATTTTTCCCCCTTGCTGTGTATTTAAAGGTGCTGAGGTTCAGATATGCACACTTGATTTCTCTCTCGAATACTGCTGGAAAACATTGCCTAGGTAGTTCTCAGAAGCTGTTGTGACTAGCCTCAACAGTCACTGCCTGAAATAGCACAGTCCTCTTGTCCACAGATCATGTAGCTGGCTAGTTCATCTCTGACTAATCCTTTGCTGTCTCTGTTTGTTGCTCCCTATTTTAGTCCCTCTGAAACTAACTTAAACGCCTTGCTTCTACTGCATATTCTTTCAAGCAGCAATTTTTTGGTTAATTATCCAACTCTTGTTGCAAATTTTTGTGCAGTCTCAGTATCTTGTATGTTTTACCAAGCCTGTCTTTAGCTTGAAATTCATGTATGAAAACTTGCTCTTTGTACTGCACAGTGTAGTAAAATTTGAGAGAAGAAGAAATTTGGAGTTCACTCTGCTTTGATTCCATGTCTAGAACGTTAAGACCTACTACTTGCCTTTGTCAATCCATACAAAATGCTGTAATTGCAATCCCCTGAAACTTCCTAAATTGCTGTGCTGTTGGAATGCCCTGGTTTTGGCTGGGATAGAGTTAGTTTTCTTCCTGATAGCTGGTATAGAGCTGTTTTTTGGATTTGGGATTAAAATAATGTTGACAAGATAGTCATGTTTTTAGCTGTTGCTAAATAGTCAAGGACTGTTCAGCTTCTCATGCTGGCCTGCCAGTGAGAAGGCTGGGGTGCACAGGAAGCTGGGAGGGGACACAGCCAGGACAGCTGACCCAAAGTGGCCAAATCAATAGTCCATACCATATGACGTCATGCCCAGTATATAAACTGGGGGAGTTCGCTGCTGAGGAACTGGCTGGGCATCAGTCAGTGGATGGTGAGCAATTATGCTATGAATCACTTGTTTTGTATATACTCTTATCTTTCTTCCCCCCAGCCCCCTTAAACTGTCTTTATCTCAACCCACGAGTTCTACCTTTTTTTCCTTAAGATTTTTCTTCCCCCATCCCACTGCAGGGAGGAGGGTGAGTGAAAGGCTGTGTGGTTCGTTTAGCTGCCTGCTGGGTTAAACCACAACAGTCCTTTTCACAACATGGATGGAGTCAGTCATTTTTCCTTTTACATGCTTTAACACCATTGTTGTTGACCTATAACCCCTGCTTGCTTTCCCCTTTTGTTTTCCATGAAGTCCAGTGCTTTTCAAGCCTCCTTTTTCTTTATGGTCTAAGTAGGAATTGCAGTATCGGATGGTGTGAGACGTGGACCTTGTTGTGCCTGTATAGAGAAGAAGCACTAGGGCTTTAAAAGTTGATTGTAACTGTGCTGGCAGCTATTGTAATCAGTAATATGTTACTGTACAAAATCCCTTGCGATGCATCCAAGAGTCCTGAGGGAACTGGCTGCTGTAGTTACCAAGCCATGCTCCATGATATTGGAAAAGTCCTGGCATTCAGGGGAAGTACCTGCAGATTGGAAACAGGGAAACATTATACCCATTTTTAAAAAAGTTAGCAAGGAGGACCCTGGCAACTACTGACCCGTCAGCCTCATCTTTATGCCCGGGAAGATCTTGGAACAGATCCTCCTAGAAGCTACGCTAAGGCACATGGAGGGCAGGGAGGTGATTTGAAACAGCCAGCATAGCTTCACCAAGGGCAAGTCCTGCCTGACCAACCTAGTGGCCTTCTATGATGGAGTGAACACATCAGTGCACAAAGGTAGAGATCTGTAAGGCCTTTGACATGGTCCTCCACAACATCCTTCTCTAACTTGGAGAGAGATGGCTTTGAGTGGGCTGTTGGGTGAATGAGGAATGGGTTGGATGGTCATGCCCAGAGGGTAGTGGTCAATGGCTCAGTGTCCGGATGGAGATCGGTGGTGAGCGGTGTCCCTCAGGGGTCTGTGCTGGGACCAGTACTCTAATATCTTCATTGATGACAGAGACAGTGGGATCAAGTGCACCCTCAGCAATTTTGCAGACACCACCAAGCTGAGTGGTGGGGTGGCATGCCTGAGGAACAGGATGCCATCAAGAGGGACGTGGACAAGCTGGAAGAATGAGCCCATGTGAACTTCATGGGGTTCTACACCTGGGTTGGGGTAACTCCTGGTATCAGTACAGGGTGGGGGATGAAGGCTGGGGGGTGAGGGGATGGAGAGCCACCCTACAGAGAAGGACTTGGGGGTCCTGGTGGGTGAAAAGCTGGACATGAGCCAGCAATGTGCACTCGCAGCCCAGAAGGCCAACCATGTCCTGGGCTGCCCCCAAAGCAGCGTGGCCAGCATGGCGAGGGAGGTGATTCTGCCCCTCTGCTCTACTCTGGTGAGACCCCCCTGCAGGGCTGCGTCCAGCTTTGGAGCCCTCAGCACAGGGAAGACATGGACCTGTTGGAGAGGGTGCAGAGGAGGCCACCAAAATGCTCAGAGGGATGGAGCACCTTTCCTATGAGGACAGGCTGAGAGAGTTGGGTTTGTTCAGCCTGGAGAAGAGAAGGTTCCAGGGAGACCTTACTGCAGCCTTCCAGTACCTAAAGGGGGCTTAAGAAGAAAGATGGGGACAGACTTTTTAGCAGTGCCTGTAGGGACAGGACACAGGATAATGGTTTCAAACTAAAAGAAGGCAGATTTTGACTATCTATAAGGAAGAAATTTTTCACGTAGAGAGTGGTGAAACATTGGCCCGGGTTGCCCAGAGAGGTGGGAGATGCCCCATGCCTGGGAACATTCCAGATCAGGTTGGACAGGGCCCTGAGCAACCTGATCTAGTTGAAGATGTCCCTGCCCATTGCAGCTGAGTTGGACTAGATGACCTTTAAAGGTCACTTCCATCCCAAAGACTTTATGAATTTGATTTAATTTTTGCCAGTGAAATCCTTGTAGATTGAAGGTAATGCAGCAATTCTGTCACCTAAGGAGGAGATATTGGTTTTACTAGTGCTCTAGCTTGAGTAAATTGGAAACTGAATTTGGGTTGTGTGCTTTCACTTGCAATATAAAGTTCTGTCCAGAATTAAGGAGCCTACTTTTCATGAGTTGTATGTGGCCTTTGCCAAAGGGGGAATAGTACCTCTCTCTAAGCTATTTTTGGTAGATCAGGTTTGTGAACTTCCACTCAACTTTTATTTTTTAGGCAGATATTTGGAGCATGGGAGTACTGCTGTATGCTCTACTCTGTGGATTTCTCCCCTTTGATGATGACAATGTCATGGGTGTCTACAGGAAGATAATGGTAGGTATTGGTGGTGCTAGAATACACTTGGAACAGACATTGCTAAGCATTATAAGAGGCCTTTGCTTTTCTGATGGCAGAACCAGTTGAGATGCGCCTAGGGCGAAAAAGTGTATCTGCTGAATTTTCTTATACTTTGTTACTTCTCCTATCAATATTTTTGGATTTGTTTCCATCTTCAATTGGCCTTTGCAGTACTCTTGCTTGATGCTATAATATAATAGGAAATTGAGTTTCAGGAGAAGCACTTTCTTGCTGGTGGACTGGATTTTTGTATCTGAGCCTTTATTTGGCTTCTCCCTGTATTGTGTGGAATAGAATTACAGTCATTTGATTTACCAAAAATAATGTTTTTAAATGTCAGTTATTCTTATGTCTAGGAAAAGCAGGATTCTGCATCTGTTGTTATGTTTTCCTCCTCCAAAATGAGGAGGAAATGTAAGACACCATGATCAACAGAAAAAGTTGAATAAATAGTAAGTAATAGAATTCAGGAATTGGTTCTGTTTCCCTGTAAACTCCTCCTGATGCAGCTAAACAGCTGTTGTTCCACATCATACATACACCTCTACCAACCACTTCTAAGCTGCCATAAAACTTATGTTGTTAAAACTTCCAATAAGCAAGTGGGATGAGGAGGAGCTATGTTGGGTAAGAGCTTTGTCCTCCTCTTACTCCACCCAGAGTCTGATATGTCTAAAAAAAAAAAAAAAAAACCAACCCAAAAACTCTTCAAGAGTGCTCAAGGACTACTCTGGTAGGAGGGAACTGACAGCTGATCTACACAGGAATGTTTCTGGGGTGCATAACAATCGCAGCTCTATAAAGTGCAGTATTAGTTCCTCAAATGGCATGGCTTTTTAGTCTGGAATTGGACTGGACTTGAGTACCTTGACAGAAGATTTGTAGGAAGCTCAGTTTGAGTTGTTGTAAAGAACTTTAAAAAAAAAAAAAAAAAAAAAAAAAAAAAAGCAATGGCTAACTGATGCAATGAGATTGTGTAAAGGTGCTGATATTCAGATAAGTTCACCATTAATGATATGACTTTCTTACTTGCATAATTATAGAATATCTTGAGTTGGGACTCATAAGGGTCATTGAGTCCAACTCCCTGCTGCTCGCAGGACTACCTAAAACTAAACCATGTGTTTAAGAGCACTGTCCAGATAATGTTAGCAAGCACTTGCAACTTCTCAGTAAAATTGCTATGAAGGGGAATCAACTAGGTCATCAGTCAGACTTGATACTACCTTTCCCTCTCTGCTTGTGGTGTGAACCTAAGGTTAGTGTAAGTTAAGAACTTGTCCATTTATAAGCATACTTATGTAGGACAACCGAAAATGCTGTATGCTGGTCATTATGCCAAGATGCAGAACGTAGTAAATGATCAAACTGCTTAAGGTATTCATTATATTAAACTTTTCAATAGTTAAAACGTGAACAGAGAGCTTAGATGTGGAACGGAGCTCTTAAGATCATCAAAGATGATTTCTATAGAGTTATAGTTGTCTGACCTGCACCTGACACAGTTGAGTCATTTGGACTGACAGTGTTGGCCAGTGAAACTTGTTTAAGTGAACTGAGATGACCAAGTTTTAAAACTTAGTCTGAGTGCAGTTGAAAATCGATAATGTCACAGGTGTTAAGATGCAGGTTTGCTATTTCCGCTCTGAATATGTTTTAATTTTATGTGGTTGTGAACTGAAAATTGCTTGAAATAAGGACACTTACACACTGCTGTGGAATTTAATTTCACACATTATAGATCCTGAAATTTATTGTAATCTCAACTCAGAACTATTGTTCTAAGTCGAAGTAGTAATCTGCTACTTGACTCTAATTAGTATCATATGACTTACGTGTGGTGTTTCTTTTCCTGGAATGTTCCACATCTCTTCATTTGGAAATACTTGAATAAATGCCTTTACTTTTTGAATGAAAAACCAAGCAGTGATGTAACTTCTGTAATAAAACTTATATCTGGTGTGATCTTATGCATCTGGTAGGTATTGCAAGCTATTTAGCTTCCCACATTGTCCTCAGTCAAGGAGCTATTAATTTTATTTTTCTTTGTCTCATGTTCTGTAGCAATATGTTAAAACCAAAATGCAGATTACATGTGTTACTTGACTTGGCTTAGTTTCAGAGTAAAGCTGCATTGTGAAACAGCCTACAATCTGTTTGTAAATAGCTCATTAATAATGTCTGTAAAGATGTAACTTAAATTCTTTAACCTGTGATGTCAAATCAATACATACTCTGCTTAGAAATGTAAGTTGCATATAATACCGAGTGTTTTGTTATTAAGGCATTTCTTTTTAGAAAGAAAACTGCTATGACAAATTGATAGTTATTTCAAAATGGCTCTTTACTGATTTTTTTTTTTCTCTATTTTCATTGAGAATTAAATGATCCTTGATGGTGAATTTGGTTTGGATTTTAGCTACTGTTGTTCTACCTCAAATCTGAAAGCTACTCTCCATTTTATTCTAATCAAGAATGAAAAAAACCCAACCACCCAACCAGTAAATAATTTAACTGAAAGGAACTTACCTCTTAGATCTGTAGCCTTTTTCCTGTCTGTAGTATGAGTAGAGATTGAAACTTTAGCATTAAATGTAACCTATTCAAAAAAAGAACAGCTAAATGTTGAAGATGGTTTATTTTTAATGTCTGAAAAGTAGTGACTTCAATGAATATTCACATTTCAAAGTGCTAATATAGCTCGTTCATGTTCCAACATGTTTGTACTTCTAAAACTTCAGTATCGAATTGATATGATGAAGCAATGCAACAGATAAGGAGAAAGTTAGCTGCAACAGTCGACTGAGATGGAAATGTCACACAAGCTGACTGGGTAAAAACTGCAGCTGATAAATAGCATTTTCCATACTGATACAGCTGGGTTTTAGTACTACCAATAAATGTATTCAAGTTATCCTTAAAGCTAAGTTTGCATGTGCCTGCTGTTCTTCCTTTTTGATTGAATACAGATGTCACTATCTAGTAATTTAGCAGTTCCTTTTGAGCTAGTTGTTGAAGCGTCATTCTAAATCCTCTTCTTTTCTGCAGAGAGGAAAATACAGTATCCCAAAGTGGCTGTCTCCCAGCAGTACACTACTACTTAACCAAATGCTGCAGGTAAAGGTATTGCTTCTATTCAATAGGTCTGTAAAGTACTACTGCATAGGTCAAATCATTACATCGATGAAATGCTTAATGAGTATTCAGCATTTAAACAAGAAGTTTAATTCTTAGAAGTTTTTGAAAAGATTAATACTGCTTTCTGCTGAAACTTCTGAGAAGAATGGTTGGATGTAGAAATAATTAAAGTTTAAATAAAACAAAATCTTAAAGCAGCCTGCATTTGGTTGTTCTCAATTGTGCTATATAAATAAAAGCTCTTTTATAAATGAAGCTAAACATACTGACTATGCATTTGGGCTACATCTAAGCAATCTTGCCAATACTAAATACTCCTGGAACTTCTACTGTAACTGTAGGTTCTACAACTGCTCTTCACAGCTCACGTGTTTGATTTTCCTTTTGGTGAAGCTATGAAACAGTACTGGTTTCCATTTGTGCTTCTAACCACACTAAAAGTCCAAGAAGACAGCAAATTATTTCTTCAGTGCTCCATGTTTTGAGTATCAGCTTGATTTTTACTTCCCACTAGGTGGACCCAAAGAAGCGGATTACAGTTAAACATCTATTAAGTCACCCATGGCTCATGCAAGGTTATTCTGATGCTGTTTTGTGGCAAAGTAAATATGCAGTAAGTACACTTGTCAGATGAACACTGAAGTATTTAATGTAATCTTTACTGGCTTGCTACCATCCTCACAGTATGGGGGTGTGAAGGCATTTCTCCAAAGCCAACTTTGAGATGGCCATTGCTCATTTCTGATCCTTCTTGCTCTCACAATATTGTTACTTTCTCTTGATTTCTCTTGCGGAAGAACTTCAAATGTGTTTTCATTGTATTCTGCAGCTGATGCTTAATCTGCAAAACATCTGACTTGTCATCAAAGTGTGAAGTATTTCTGCATATGAACGGCCAGTTGATTCTCTAGGCTGCTTGGTCAATACTTTGTTTAAGGTGCAAAACACAAGTATTCTGGAGACTGTTAGACATGATTATAGTTTATCTTGTATTTAGTCCTCACTGAAAATTGCTAGTTTGAATAAAAATTTTACTTCATTGAAAGTTTGTTCATCCTATCTCTCTATCACTTGTTTTACTGTGTGAGAGACTAAGGTAGTATGGAGAAGAAAAAAAAAATAAACTAGCTCTCAGTAGTAAATACTGAGAAGCGGTGAATGTTTTTGCAGCCAATGCTTCCCATTGGCCACTGGATGCCACTGTTTCTCTAGATAAAGAACAGCTTAACTGTGCTTGCGGCATCAGTTCTAACTGGCTTTAGAAAAAATATGCATGTCTGATAGCTTTGAATATTTATGGAGAGATGAAAGTGTAGCTTCCATTCTAGTAAAAATATCCTCTGCTGTCAGGCTTTCTTATTTGAATTCACAGCCTCTCACCGAGCAGGGGCCACACTGTGAAGTTGCTGGAGTTGTATGACTTTTTCAGTCTGTTCCCCACAGTATATGGCTATGATGCTAACTCTTTAAAATACAAGGTATAAAGTCATGGTTGATTGACTCACCCATTGGGTTTCGTGACATTGTCATAGTCAGATATGGATTATGAGACAACTTGAAATATCTATCATGTTCTTGCAGCTGGCACATCTTGATGAAGACTGCATAACAGAGCTTTCTGTGTTTCATAAACAGAGCAGGGAGACTATATTGGAATTAATATTAGAGGTAAGTATATATCAGTAATTTACAGTAATACAGTAAATAAACTTATTGTATTAACAGACTAATGCTCACTTATTCTAAAGTATGAAATTTTAAATAATTTTCAGACTTAAGGAGCCCCTGCAGAACTCCAGAACTCCAGAACCTAGCTGTATCTTATAACTACAGTTCTGAAGTTCAAATTTGGTGGTGTTTTTTTTTTTTGCTTTTCCTCTTTTAATTGTGCTTGTGATGTTTTCTGAACCCTACTGTTATTTTCCTACCATGGTAAAATCTTTCTGAGTCTCTTTAAGTCAAAATAGTTACAGAAATTTATAGCTGAACAACAGACACCACTTGCTGCATTAACTCTTTGCTTTAAAATGGTTCAATAAATAAGAGAGGGAAAAAAAGAGTAAGAGAAACATATCAGCGCATTACCCAGACAGACTAAAAAATATATATTTTTGGAGTTACTGTTCACAGTGTTTAAAAAAAGTCAGTATGTTTAGTCACTTTTGAATACAAGTGACAAAAGCTGAACTGACTACTTCTAGATGAACTGTACAAATGTTAGCAATGACGTTGCAAGCTGTAGGAAAGACTTAAAACATGATACATCTGAAAATTATCCCTTGCAGTTGAATTTTTTGCTTCTTTATACATGGTGGCAGTGACACATTTCTTCACTTTGGAAAAACTGTTACGTTTTCCATGTAACTGTAGTAGAAATACATTTTCAAAATGTGTGTGATACTTAAGATGGATTTGTGGAGTTAATACTACTTGTTCTTCAGTGATAGAAAATAATCTGAATAATCGGTCTACATGGGGAAAAGTCCTTCCAAATAGGTTTGTGGCATTTGCATAGTCCTTTACTGGAGGAGTTCTAATCCCTTATAACAAATTCAAACTAATTGTACTATTCTGCAAACATGTCAAGCATTGTACCCATGTTCCTCACGCAAGCAGAGTTGCTGAAAATAATGTAAAAAGTTGGTGCTGCTCATGGGGAAAGAATGGCGGGGAGATGGGCACTTCAAAAAATATTGAGACTCTGGTTGAAAGATTGGCTGAACTGAATTAATAGTTTTGCCATTCACTTCAGTAGGTAGATTCTGGCCTCAGCATTAGTTTTCATGCTAGTGAATGTACTACAAACTTGCAAAGTACAACCACCATACTCTGTTTCTTGATCTCAAACACATAACGTGAATCAACTTAAGTCTAAAACTACACTTAGGTGATCCAACATTAGGGATACACATCAGGTAGAAAAACTTGCAGAAATGCAGAAATGTTCAGAAAGCTGAGCTTGCTTTGTACTTAGAATGTTTCCAACAAGGAGATTAAAGTACTTTTTTTTTCCCCCCTAGTGGAAATATGACCAAATGTCAGCAACTTATCTCTTGCTTCAATCCCAGAAGGCTCGTGGCAAGCGTGTTTGCTTAAAGGTTCCATGTCAGACAGCGCATGCCAGTACAACACAGTCATCAGGCCTCGAGGTAAGTTTTCAAATGCAACAGAATAGTATGCTGATTAAAATGCTGCTCTGCATTAACAAAGCTCTGCCTGGGAAAACAGACTAGTGCCCTAAATGTCAGTAGGAGAGCATGTGTGCAGTCAGCCAAAGTCTTGGTCGTTAAAGAGTTCAGTCTCATTAACATGCTTTAGCAAGCTGAGCTGTTTCTAGGAATTGACATTACTAGAATAACTGTCTGGGAGGACATGGCGCATTATGAGTGTACCACAGAATCTTCCTTTGGCTACTCATGGAAATGGACTAAAATTGCTCATTGTCTGGCCTATGTGATCATTCCCGATCCCCCCCCCCCCCCCCGCCCCGTGATGCCTAACTTATGGCACTCTTTCACGTTTGTCTCTAATATTTTGGTACCTTGCTAGTTGGATTTAACACAGCTTGGTAAGGAAAGTCTTCTGAAACATTCTGGCATGTCATCTGAGCAGCCTGCTTTGAGATGACATGGACACTACATGAGCTGATGGCCAAAGCAGAGAGAGCATTCCTTCCTTATCTGTTTCCTTTTAGAATACAATCCCGGAGAAGATTCTGCTTATTTTGAGTAAAGGAAACAGGTTGCTGATACTTTTCTGATGAATTGGTTTCTCAGTTGCTTTTGTGTATCTCATGGTAATTTCTGTTCTGTGGTTTGGTGGCAAAGTGCAAATAGGGCACTTTAGACAAGTCCTAAAGTTGCTAAATTGCAGTATCATTTGTAATATGTAATGTTGGTGATACTCACCTGTGTTTGACAAACTCGAAAGCATTCAATAAAATTGCAGACTTCCTATTATACATTCCCCCTTGAACTGTAGACATCTGTTTAAAACTTAACTAGCTATCTGAATGTGCTACGTTCTGCATAGAGACAAGCACGCAGAATAAACACTTTCTTATGTATCGGATTCAATTGCATGTAAATCATTTCAGTTCACTCATATAACTGCTTTGAAACCTAGATGAGAATCCTAAGGTTACCAGTGCTGCATAGCAGATCATGAATCATAAGTGTTGCTAAATATGCATAATGTGATTCCCATGATCATGGTGGGTTAGTCTTATATACTCAGATGATTTGAAAGTGAAGATTCTCTAGAGTCAGTAGTGCTGATGCTGTGAAGTTACTTCATCTCTAGTAGCGTCCTTGGTAATGTGATCTGGATAATGCTACTATTTAGCATATGCATTATGCCTTCACAGGTGGTTGTGAAATCATGTTTACACAACACAAGAATCTATTAGTCCTTCTACAGCATTCAGGACACATTTATCTTACCTGCATGTAATTCATCCCTTACAGCATAAATTTGCTGAAATACCCAACTAGCAAAATTCTCTAGCTAGAGCTAGAGAACATTGTCTAACATAAAGACATCCAAGCAAACAGAACCTATAACTTAGCAGGTTTCTGAACTTGGTGGCACAAGCTTGTAAATAATACTGCCTTATTTCAAGCAGTTTGATGTAGAAGGATATTCCAAAAAAATCACCATGGCATGAATTCCATCTGGAACACGGCAGCGAAGAAATCCTATTCAGGCATTCATATTGTAATGGAACAGGATTTCAACTACAATAGAAGAAAAACTAAAAGAAGCCTGTTAGCTTCTTGGCTATAGCTAGCAGCCCCCTGGTAAGGATTTTTTAGTAAGTCGTCCTAGTAGGTCTGGTAACATACCAGGAAGCTCTGTTTTTGTATCTAACAAAAAGAGCTTGTGGTCCAAGTCTTGAAATCAAAGGCACGTGTGTTTTGTGAGTTGCTTCTCTTCTTGACACGGGTCATAAAAGATGACTTGGTAGTGGTGCTTTGAGAATAATTTCACATCTGGTTTTGATGGAAATGACAAATTTCCATCAAAATTGACTTCAATATTGAAGTCACATTATAAAACTTAGGTCACTGCTATGGGAACTTCCATTAGCTGTTAACCATAATTAGGAACTTAAAAATCTAAATCTTATTTCTTTCTAATGACACTTTGCTGGTGAAATCTTCCTTTAGTCATGCAGTGGAATCTCGGCTGAATCTTTCTTTTCAGTCTGAAAAAACTATGACACATGAAGGTATGCCAGACTGCAGTGAAGTGCTGTGTGCGTTTTGATCCGTGGATTTTTCCTAATATCTAATCTAAGCCTCCTCTAGTGCAACTTGAGGCCATTTCCTCTCGTTCTGTCAATTAGTTACTTGGGAGAAGAGACCAATACCCACCTCACCACAACCCCCTTTCAGGTAGTTGTAGAGAGCGATAAGGTCTCCCCTCAGCCTCTTCTTCTCCAGACTGAACAACCCCAGTTCCCTCAGCTGCTCCTCGTAAGACTTGTTCTCCAGACCCCTTCCCAGCTCCGTTGCCCTTCTCTGGACATGCTCCAGCACCTCAAAGCCCTTCTTGTAATGAGAGGTCACTTCTGATGCAGCTTCACTGTTGCAAGAATCTCTGTTGGAAGAATTTATTCTACATACTTACAGAACAAAGCAGGTGTTTGAAGAATAAATAGTAGTTCTTTAAAAAAAAAATATACTATTCTTAATTAAAAAAAAATCTTATTGTACATAAAACTTATTACACATTTAAATGTTTTGTGGACCCTGGCCAAGGGGAGTTACTGACTGAGTAAAGAAATATTTTAAATATATAACTGAACATAAATTGTGGCTCCTTCTAGCTGTAGGTCATGATTCATTTGATGAGAACTTGAGCTTTGGCATTTGATTTGCAGAAAAGCAGCATCTAGGGAACAAGTAAATAAGTCAGTGAGGATTTTAAAACTGATGGGAAAACAATAAGGTCCAGAAAACAAGGTCTCAGAGCTAGGCTAGAACTGGACAAGTCTTTGAAGAAGTTCAACCTGTCTGTATGGGACAAGAAAATTCAATGAAGCAATTAAAATTATACAATTAAACCAAATCAAAATTCTTAGCTGTGTTTAGATGAGCTGGTGAGGAATAGTCTTAAAATTTGCACGCTGAAGGATTTACAAAAGCAGATAAACATCTCAAGTCTTTTGCCATTTATTCATTAGCAGGTTCTAGAGGGAATCATAAGTATTGAAGAGTTTTTAACTGTTTTGCTCAATAGGCAAGCATTGTATGGTATTTTTAACCTGCTTCAATTTTAGAATTTCCTTGTCTGTAGCATTCCTGAATGTGACCAGAATACAGCAAGGGATGCCTTTTTTTGTTGCATCTCTTGTAGAATTCAAGGCATGATGCTCAATTGGATGATACAGAATTCACACTGTCAACTGCAGTGACAAGAAAAGTGGCATCAAAGAAGCAGGAAAACAAAGAGAATGTTGATACAGAGTCAGGTTTAGGAAATGAAATACTCTTTGTGCTTCCTGCTCCCGAGACTCCTTTTACAACGAGTAAGAACGAGACGCAAGTACACACCATACCCTATCAGGCACCTGCCTTTAAAGGTACATTAAATGTAACTAATGAAAATTTAGAACATATTTGTTGCTTAGAAATGATTGTAAATTTGAATATGAACAATACTTGTGTATCCAACACATCTGTTTCTGGAAAACTTAACTTTTTTTGCCATATTTACCGGCCTGGTTCTTCTAGTACATCTGGTAAGGTGCTGCAAGAGGTTTAAGAGGTTTAACCATACATCAGGGCATGTAACTTGTTATGTTAATTACAGAAGTTGTTACTGCTTACCATATCACACGTGCATGCCTTTTGGCACACTTTGACATGGAGCCAAGTGCTGTGTTCCTGAAACTTGCACCTGGTTCCAATTTTCCATGGAGGTTGAGAACACAATTTCCTCAATACTCTGTGTTTTCTGTATTACCTCAAGTGAAGATAAAGGAATACTTTTAGTCAAGTCTGCTTTTATTGCTTCTTCTAAAAGAAATCAAACTTTTGGATTTCTCATGGTAGCCTATTAGCATTTTCACAGTAACAGTCCAGTGCAACAGTGAAAATACTTCTGTTAACAATGTATAGGTCTTAGAGTTATATGATAGACCACAGAAATCTGTCTAAACTATGTCAGCTTCTTGGAGTTACCAGAAATTTCTGTCCTCGCCCTGTCTAGTCCATTCTTATGAAAAAAGATGGATCCTGATGATATAGATGCACATTTCCATTCCCTTCAACAATTAACATAGAAGCTTTGGTGTTGATACTGTAAATGCTGACTCTGCCCTTCAAACACTGAGGACTCATTACTATTGGAGCCATCTTCCAGATGCTAAGGAACATTGTTAAGAAACAGTTTTGTCAGGCAAATTCAAGTTACAAGGGATCTTGGACATACTGCTTGTTCAATGACATGCTTTGTAAAGGATTCAAGGAAGTGCACTACAAAGACTAGTTGTCTATATGAGTTTGATTTTTGCCTTAAGGTTATATGCAGTAACTTGTGAAGTTTCGCTTCATGGTAAGTTTAAAAGGCAAAAGTAGGTACTCTTCTCCATTTCCCACTTCAGAAAATGCTTTCAGCTCATTTTAGTGAGATATTTCTGAGGATTAAGCAATTAAAAGGTAATTCTTTGTTTCTTTGAAGATCTTTGATTTGGGAAAAGTATTAATACTTTTTTAGAGACAGAAAAGTAGAAGTATTCATTGGAAATGTTGAGGTCATCATCATCTGGGACAGGTGCAATTCTGTAGAGAGCTGAAGTTTCAAACATTGAAGTTGGATTTAATTGTAACAACTCATTTGCTAGCTGTTTCACTTGGTGTTTGCTTCTGCAGAGTCAAAACCATGCTCTGCAGAACTCTGTTGTGTGGGTTGTAGAACCTTTTAGGCTGTTATGTAGTGTGTATGGCTATAGAAACATGGCTGTATAAACTCACACCCTTCATATAAGGGAAGTGGCTTGATGAAGAATGCAACTATTCAACACAGTGAATTGCTCAGTATTTATTCTGGGACCAGTGGCAAGCAAGAAAGCAATTCTAATCCTTTTTCCAAATTTCTAGTGTTGGACTGCATTGATTGTTCTAAGGCTTGAATTGTAGAGCACTGGGGAAATCAGAAGTGTTTTTTCTTTGTAGAGTAGGGGTAGTGTTGTTACATTAAAAACTTACTTTATCGTTCTGAAGATACAGACCTGAAATAGAAAAGGGGGCTGACTTTAGAAATACATTTTTAATCATGAGAAGTCCTTGCTGAAGAAAAAGTCCTTTATGCAAAAACATACCTGCTTTGGCTTGGATGCTTTCTTTCAGAGAGACAGTTCACTAGAGTCACCCCAATTAAGAAACTCACAAAACCAACAAACACAGATGAACTGACAGCAGCTGAGGTTCTTCCCGAAAGAAGGTAAATGTCTAGTTATTTGTGTACACTTCTGATTTAGAACAGGAGTACCTTAATCCATGTACTGCCTCGGAAGCCTTGTTACAACAGCAAACTATTATTTCCATTGTGTTGGTAATAAACCTTCCTAAAACCTCTTTCTACATTCACTAGAAAACGCTGAAGGCAGAGAAAAGTTTTAGAACTATGTAACTCAATTATCTTCAGAATATATTCCTATTTTCCATAATGTAAGTTCCTTCTTATTCCCGTTCCTCAGAGGGCTGCAGTTTTTATATACAACTCTGGCTTTAAATCTCAACTGACTTTCGAACAGAAACTCTCATAATACGCTGTACTTGCTTTGGTTTTCTTCATTCTGTCAGGTCTGGTAATATTTTAGTGATGTATCTGAAATAACTGATTTCTAAACACTGAGGAAAAATAACTGATTAATTTGTTCATGTAACAGGTGTTATTCAGTGGAATCAGATCTTGACCAAGCCCATGTGAATGGCAGCCAAAAGAAGAGAAAAGCCAAAATATTTGGAAGTCTTGAAAGAGGCCTAGATAAAGTGATCACAATGCTTACACCAAGCAAAAAGAGACGATCCACTAGAGATCATCCAAGGACACTTAAGGTATCGTTGCTGGAAAAATCTTACATGAAAAATATAATTACTGAAAACATCCCATATATTTAAAAATGGTCTTGTGAAAACTTCAGTGATCTGACTTGCCTGCATTCTACAGTACCGTGCAGTTCTCTTGCTGCATCTCTGTTAACATGATAATGTTCCCTTATCACCAAGAGATGTCGTGTTAGTCTGGGCTCAGGCAAGTCGCCAACAGATCAGTGGAGGAGTTTGGCCATTGCTTTTTATATCCCATCTAAACCAAATGTGAGGGAAGCAGGATGGTTTTAAAGGAAACCTAGCTGAAAAATTTTAATCATGTTATTTATATATAGAGATAGTGCTAGCTCTTACACTGAAAAAATTAATGGATTTTGATAACATTCCTGGCTTCTGTAGTCCAGGAGTGATATGTCTGTTCCAAGATAGTCTTTAGATGTCAAGAGAACCTGAGATTAAACTTGAAGCCTAAATAACTACAATTTATGAAAGAATTCCTGATGCTGTCAGCATAACTTTATTTTTAAAGCTTTGATGTCCCTGCGTCCAAGGCAGTTGGCTACTTATTCTTCTTTAAGGAGCTATAGAAAAGGCAATTCCTCAGAGAGTGCATTGCACAGAGCATTTTTAAATTAGATTAGTAATTTGTACCTACCAAAGTTGACTCATGAGGTTAATATTAGTTTTGTAGAATACACATCAAATGGCATTTGCATAATACTAATGTAGTGAACAGAATTGTATACATCACTCAAAAGGAACTAATATACTTCAAAAGTTATACAAGGAAGAATTTATTCTTGAATCTGTAGATGACATGTTTGAAAAGCATGATTAACATGAAAGAGGCAAGGCTGTTACTGAGACATAAACGGTTCTGTAGAAAAAAGTGATGCATCCCTTCAGCTGACTGGGTCCCGGCGCTGCAGCTGTTAGGACACCTACTGTCCAGGAAAAGCTTTCTATCAATGGAAGGACTACTTTGTGTTTTGCAGCCTGTGTAAATGAAATTCAGCTACTGTATTCCAGGTGGAAGCTTTTTGAAGAGGCACTTGTCAGAGGCAGGGTGGCAGTCTTGCAAGTTCAGGACACATGTTGAGCTATGAACCTGAACAACTCATTGGACAGGAGTCTGGACTGTGCAAATAATTCAGGAACCTGAGGAACTGGAAACAAAAGCTATATCTTCTAAAGCTTTTGTCCTTCTGCATCAGTTTCACTTGTCCATAGTATATGCAAAATTACTGACGCATGTCTAAGGACACTGGACTACCGTAGGGGAAGATAGAACTTTATTTCACAATGTTGCACAGTTATGGCAGGGAGCTGCATATGTTTTAGGCTGAATAAGAACTGTAAGAACCCATCTTTTACTCTGACTTTGCATCCACAACCTATGTTCATTTCTCAAGCTATTTTATGATCTTGTCTTCTCTCATCTGCTTCTGTGACTTCAGAAGCTAGATCAAGCAGTTGTGGCATATTATGGTTGGCATACACTTTCTCCCATTACATAAGGGTGTCTGAAAGTTGTTCAAGAGGTCACTTACTGGACGAATCTGTTATATGAAATATTAGATGTGATATAAAAATCCCTATAACAGTAAACTTATGAGTAGTAAGTTACTTTTTTTCTTTAAACATGGTGATGCTTTAGCCCTAGAAAAGCCGCATGGTGCCATGCCTGTTCCTTGATATGGAAGTGCTCAGTCTTGGCTAGACAACGCATTATAGGTGGTCTCCCAACTGTGGAGTGTGCAGCAGGGTGCTCTAAGCACAATCATGTGGCTGTCTTCTGTAATCCTCTCTAGGAATCACCTCTGGCTACATGCCAGACTTACAGTAGCCTCTGTGCTGCCCTGGCCCATCACTGCTACTTTGGATTTTATGATGGATTACAGTTCGTACATGCTTTGATAGTAATTGTCCAGCAGTTGTTGCTTAGTGTTCCTGTTGCTACTACAATGTCTTCATTATCATAATATTGGTAAGTTGAAGCATTTGTCACTACAGTTAGCTGTTCTGAAGCTTGCTTTCTGAAAAGTTTTTGTAACATCTTCAGTTCTAGGAGAAAGATACATTTTTTTCCCCTGACTTTTTTTTTAAATGAGATGACTATTTTTAGGCACACTATAACGTTACCACCACTCAGCTACTGAATCCAGACCAACTATTAAATGAAATAATGACTGTTCTTTCAAAGAAGAATGTGGAATATGTTCAGAAGGGGTAAGTGTAAAATATGATGACTTCAACCTATATTTGTCTAAATAGTCAATATTCCAATCCTTGATAAAGCGAAGTACTTAAACTTACTTTCTCAGCCCCACATTGTAAAATACAATAGTTTTATGGAAAGTGTACAGGACACTAAATTAACGTGTGCAATAAAATTTGTCCACACAATGCAAAATGATCTTTGACTGACACATACAAACCTGTAATAATGAGGCAGCTCTTACAGGCTGATGTGAATTTTGTGTCTCTTGTGAAATTGTAAATACAAAAGGTTTGTTAGGGTACAGTCACATGACCAAATCGGACAATTTTGGGAGATACTGTGGATAACTCACAAATGAGGGTTAAAAGGTATGACATTAGCATTTAGCCAAGAGATCAGTATATTTTAAAAACTGCAGAGAATCCATACAACTTCTTGTGGATTACTTTAATTTGTAGGATTTACAAACTAGACCAAGGTACTGAGAGTAGGATTGATTCCTAGTTCTGATCAAAGCTTAATGTCTGTTTCCTGATTTCCCAATGCATGAAAGAAATGTTGTGCTCACTTAAGAATATGCATTTTCTAAAGTTCTTGAATATTTAAATGCTAGGCATTGTAGAACATCAGAGTGTACTTCAACCTCTGATGCATTTCCCAGCTCAAAATTTGGAAGGGTATTGAATTCATAGAATAGAATCATAGAATAGTTTGGGTTGGAAGAGACCTTTAAAGGTCAATTGCAGAGAAGTATCTTCACCCATTGTAATGATTTCAACTTCACATTCAGTTTTTCCACTTTTCACACCAGCTGAGCTGTAGCCAACCTCTCGGCAGCAGTGTCTCTGCAGAGAGGAGAGTGGTCTTGTCTAGGGAAAATGTGGGAACATCTCCATCCTTCCAGCTCCACAGTCTGAGAACGGGGTTCTGTGGCTAGCTGTGGCTCCTATGGCTGGGTAGGATGTTGCTGCTACATGTTGGTACTTGGGCGTAACAATAGTATTCTGGGACTGACATATTCAAAGCTTTCACTTTCTGTGAGTGAAGTGAAATAAGAGCACAGAAGTGAAGTGCTCTTATTAACTCAAAATTGCATTCCAGAACAAACATTAAACAGTTCAATGATTATTCTCTTTTTCCTTTGTTTTGCACAGTTATACCCTGAAATGTCAAACACGGTCAGATTTTGGCAAAGTAACTATAAAATTTGAGTTGGAAGTGTGTCAACTCAGTAAACCTGAAGTAGTGGGTATCCGGCGACAGCGGCTTAAAGGTGATGCCTGGGTCTACAAGAGACTGATGGAAGACATCTTATCTAGCTGTGACATGTGACTGGCTGATGCATGTGCTGAGGAAGCAGCAGTTTTGGACTGAGGCTTTAATCATAATGTTATAGAAAGATCTGTTCAGAAAAGCAATTATTTGTCATATTCACAGCTGTATTTGAAAAATCTGTCATCTTTCTTGGATTTTTAACCATCCCTCTTTGTACATATGCCTTTTGTATGTTTCCTTTCATATCAAGTTTGTAATAAATTTTCTGCAATTGCAAGTCTTCTGAAATATGGTTCTTTAAGCTGTTCCCCATCTTGCGTATTTTCCACTTATGGGGGTTAAAAAAAGTATTGGTGTTCGTATGCTGAAGCTTATTTTGGTATGTTTTCAGTTATCAAGTGCATGTGGTACAGAAAGTCATTTGCATAATTCTGTTCTTGTCTCTGCTTAAGTAGGATTTATTGAGATCATTAACTAAGTCACAGCTGTGCTTCCCAGAGTTACACTATATGCTCAGTGTTGTACAAAATAGGACTCCTCAATAAATGTGAAGTCAAGAGTGCTAGGATTTAAACTGTGATACCATATAAAACATTACTGTATCTCATTACTAAGCCTCTGTGATGCTTAACAAGTGTATGTACTTTCTGATGCTTTTATGTTAAGTGATCATCAGCTTGGCGTGTTAAGAGCAATAGCAGCTTTGAACTGTTGTGAATGGAGAAGGCATTTGTGACCCTGACTGTCCACAAGGGGTTTAGAGTGACACGTTTAATAGTACTGGGTGGAGAACTTAAGCACTGGAAATAAAATCTGAAATATGCAGAACTGAGTAAGTACATGTAAGAGTTGGTTGGAGTGTTAGGGTATCACCTTAGAAAAAGGTATATTTAGCCTTGCTTCAGTAGCAACCACACTGGGATGAATCAAAGTACCAGCAGTGGAAGACCCATGTTGAAGCCTTTCTCTATGCAAAGAAGCCCAGTAATGGCTAGACAAGTTGAAAATGCACTGTAGATTTTTCTTAATGTACACAACAGCAACCATGTAAACCCTATGTTATTGTCCCTTAACTAAAGCCTGAGGCTCACCTATCGAAGAGTTGGGTAGGTGGATGGTTGAGTGCTAGATGCTTCCAGCAACAGATGTGAGATATGGCTGCTAATTAAAACTGTCCACTTTCTAGCCATGACCCTTAATGCAGCAGCTAAGAGGCTTTTGTTTGTTAAAGCAGTTGCTGACCAACGTAGAAATGTCCATTTTTTTCTAATGCCAAGTTGTCCCTTTGCTGCTTTTTACACAGGTAAAGAAATAGCGACATTTTCAGTGAATTTCAAGGAAAGGTAGAAATGTTTGCAAAGGTGTGTGGAAGGAGAGAGCTGCTGCTCATTGAAATGTTTCTGGTCAAGACCCTTTTAGACACAGAAGGGCATAATAAGAGAACAGGGACAACATGAACATGAACATACAATGACACAAACCTGACTGGCAGGTGGTAAGAGGCAGTAATGAGAGTGAGACCTGGCTGGTCACACTAATTGATAAGGGAGTGTGGAACATAGTAATGTTTGTTCTGGAAAGGTTATCTGATCAAGGACCTTGTCAAATGGGATTATAAGGGAAAGGGGGAAGTCAGAAATAAAAAATAGAAGGATGCAAAACACCACAAACCATCCTAGTCAGTCACGGTGGTGGGTGGGCTGTCGGGAAGACACCACAACCCAGGACTCTACAACTGGTGAGGCTGGAAGCCTGAGGGTCCAGGGTGGTGGAGGGGGTCAGTGAGCCCGTGCTAACCGATGGGGCGATGTGCAGGGGTTACAGCTCAGTGCCGGCTGCTGCGGGGGCGAGTGTCTGTGTGCTCCCCAGGCCGGGTGTGTGTGGTGTGTGTGTGTATTCACTGGCAAACGTCAAGCCTGGACCAGTGGGCGAGTAGGGGACCCCTGTCCTGGGTGGGGGTGTTAGGTGGGCGGAGGGCCTGTGCTGTTTTTGGGGGGACCACAGGTGTTGAGTGCACACGGGATGCATATGCGAGTGCTGCATGTTCACAGCACGCACCGAGCTGGGCCAGCCGGCAAGCAGGGCATCCGTGGCGGGTCAGCAGGCCGGGGTCCGGGCAGGAGTGCCTGGGGGGCAAAGCAGCTGTGCCGGTGCTCGGGGGACCTGCAAATGTGTGTGTGCTGGAGGAGGCTCTTGACAACCCTTAACTGGTAATTGCAGAAATGTAAATGGTGATGCCCACACAGTGCAAGAGAACTTACAAGTGTGTGTGACCAGCACATAAATTAAGGGTTTGTGTTGATAAGATCATACCTAACCTATTGTTTTAACAAATTAGTGCTTAAAGCTTTGTATCAGCACTAAAATACTTTCTATACCTGACTCCTCTAGCTGCAATATTAGACTCCTGTTTGGCTTTTGTATATTGAAATTTGAGTCTGCTAAAACTCTCTTGGAAATCAGCTAAACCTTCCAGCAGTGCAGCTGAGGGCTGTAGCTGATACGTATCTGGAGTGCTGCAGTATTGTGGGAGCTCTGTTTTTTGCTCACTTGCTTGTTGTTGGAATACAAACTTTTCCCCAAGACTTTGGCTTCTGCCTGGAACTTGATCTGAATTGAAATAAGGGTAGAAGGGCTGATTGAACAAGGCATATTGATAACAGTCTAACTAATGAATAGCATGATATGTGTTTTAGATCGCCAATCACAACTGCAAAGCCCAAAGGATGAAGAATTGAAACATTCAATTGCTTGTGCATTCCTTGAGTTTTAATTTCAGGAATGAATACAGAAGTATCCTGAAATACCTGTTTAGAAGCACATTCTGTGTGAGTAACTATCTCCTCCCTATGGTGACAAGACTGATTTTATGAAAGGACAAATAGTAATTAAGATGTCTTGTTCCTTCCTTCTTTTTAAGCTAAAAACAACTGGGAGACAATTGATTGAAGTTGTCTTACAAGCTCTGATGTGTGAAATAAGGTTCCTCTTCATAAGCTACCATTCTGACTTTTTTGGCTAATATTCCTTTGCTGTGAATGAATGACATCTGGAGATAGCAATCAGAGAATGGGCAAGAAGCAAGATTCATTTGTGCTTTTTTTGAAACAAAACTGCTGCTATGCTATCAGTAATTTGTTTTTTTTTTTAACTGAGATTGCTGGAAGTCTATTTCAGCTGATCTCAGGTGGAACTCAGAGGGAGGCAAAAACAAGGGTTAACAGGTAAAGGAGCTCTGTGGATAACGAGGAGCATGGGATGTGTGCCAAGCTTGTGGAAACCTCTGCACAGAGGAACACAAGGCCAGAAGGTTTGTCTTGCTTCCCTGCATTCAGACTACTCCTCTTGCAGGCAGCCAGGTTGTATAAAGTCATGCCTATCAGGCAGTCTTGAAAGCAACTGGTATGCTACACCTAGGAGGATGTCCTAACTTCATTCGCTTGGCCAGGAACTTCTTTTAGAGACTAAAAAATCATGTTCACTGAACATGAATGTGTTTTTGGTGTTACCACTAAGCTTAAGTTTTATCTCTCCACAACACTACCATTTGTCCAAGTACATGACTAACCATGACTTACCAACATGTGTTTTGTGAGATTGAATTAGCCAAGCTCTTGGGGCCTCTTGTTGGCTCTCCATTTCATCATCCTGGTGTCAAGTACTCCCCCAGCTGATCTTGGTTCATCTTTCTTTGAAAGCAGGTGATCAAGTGGTCCCTATTCTTCTAAGTCCCTGTATGGACTTCATGCAATAGCAACACTCCTTCTACCAGAAATACTGTTCCTAGTACTTTGCGCTATGGATATTCATATTCTTTCTACTGTACATGTTCTCAGTTCCTCCCTTTGGTTCCTCTTTGTTCATCTCTAATTTAGTCCTATCAGCAAGTTTCTCTAATACCTCACACAATATGTGTCCAGGCCACAAATACAGGTATTTAACAAGAGTAGTCCCAGACCAATGCTAGAAAAACCTGCTGGAAGCTCTCCCCTCCAGCAGATCAGCTTTCATCTCTTTGACTCCCTTATCTTTGTAATTCACGGAGTAATGGATTATGAGTAATTCTTGGCGTCCCTGGGAACTACCGACCCATCAGCCTCACCCCTATGCCTGGGAAGATGATGGAGCAGATCCTCCTAGAAGCTGTGCTAAGGCACATCTGGAGAGCAGGGAGGTGATTCAAGAGAGCCAGCATGTCTTCACCAAGGGCAAGTCATGCCTGACCAACATAGTGGCCTTCTATGATGGAGTGACCACATCAGTGTACAAGGGCAGAGCTACCAATGTCGTCTATCTGGACTTCTGTAAGGCCTTTGACACGGTCCTCCACAACATCTTTCTCTCTAAATTGGAAGGATATGGCTTTGATGGGTGGGCTGTTGGGTGGATGAGGAATTGGTTGAATGGTCACACCCAGAGGGTAGTGGTCAACGGCTCAATGTCCAGATGGAGATCAGTGACGAGCGGTGTCCCTCAAGGGTCTGTACTGGGACAAGTACTCTTTAATATCTTCATCAATGTCAGAGACAGTGGGATCGAGTTCACCCTCAGCAAGTTTGCAGATGACACCAAGCTGAGTGGTGGGATTGGCATACCTGAGGGACGGGATGCCATCCAGAGGGACCTGGACACACTGGAAGAATGAGCCCATGTGAACCTCATGGGGTTCAACAAGGCAAAGTGCAGCGCACTGCACCGGCGTCGAGGCAACCCCCAGTACCAGTATAGGCTGGGGGATGAAGGGATGGAGAGCAGCCCTGTGGAGAAGGATTTGGGGGACCTGGTGGGTGAAAAGCTGGACAGGAGCCGGCAACATGCACTCACAGCCCGGAAGCCAACCATATCCTGGGCTGCCCCCAAAGCCGCGTGGCCAGCAGGGCGAGGGAGGGGGTTCTGCCCCTCTGCCCCACTCTGGGGAGACCCCCCTGCAGGGCTGCGTCCAGCTCTGGAGCCCTCGGCACAGGAGAGACATGGACGTGCTGGAGTGGGGCCAGAGGAGGCCCCAGCAACGCTCCGAGGGCTGGAACAGCTCTGCTGGGAGGACAGGCTGGGAGAGCTGGAGGGGCTCAGCCTGGAGCAGAGAAGGCTCTGGGGAGACCTTCCTGCAGCTGCCAGGGCTGAGAGGGGCTGATAAGAAGGCTGGAGACAGACTTTCTAGCAGGGCCTGTAGTGACAGGACAAGGGATAACAGTTTTAAGCTAAACAAGGGCAGATTTCAACTAGAACTAAGGAAGACATTTTTCACAAGGAGGGTGGTGAAACCCTGGCCCATGTTGCCCAGAGAGGTGGGAGATGCCCAATCCCTGGAAACATCCCAAGTCCGGCTGGACGAGGCTCTGAGCAACATGATCCAGTTGAAGGTGTCCCTGCTCATTGCAGGGGGGTTGGAGTAGATGGCCTGGAAATGTCCCTTCCAACCCAAACCATTACAGAATGATTCTAATTTCTATCCTTCCCAGTGTAACTGTATTTCCTATCTGTTGCAGGATGAAGTGCCCTTCAGAAGTGCAGATCAGTTCTGCTATGTATTGTTTAGAAAACCAGTTTCCAAAGGAGGACTGCCTAGTTTTGATATTTTAACAAAACTATGTTGCATGTTGATTTCATTTTGAGAAACAGACAGCAGTGAATCCTTCTTCCTGCTTTACCCCTGCAGCCCATCTGTTCACGTTTGTCCATTCAAAGCTTGATGTAAAGATCCTTTTTTAAAGCCCCTGTTTTAAAATTATACCATGGAAGATATTTTTCATACAGAATATAACCCTCTATTGCTTTTCTTCCCCCTGCCTCTTTTCTTCAGAACTTGCCCTGTTGGATGGTTCTGTGGAGGAGCAGCCTGGTGGACGGTTTGGGTGTGAGGGTAATAGGAAACAGACAGAGAAATTGCAACTGGCCTGCGTTAAGAGTAAAACAGATCTGTGTAATTTCAGCAGACAAAAATGGAATTAAATTTTGAGAAGGGAAAATCAAAACATGCTTACATATTGAAGCTAAGCTAGTTATTGAGTTTATGGAGTGAGATTAGATATAGACATAACACAAAGGAAAAACACACAGACTTGTTTTCCAGATTCAGTCAGGGTTGAGACTATTAGTCTAATTGCTTGCCCTTTGTTTTACTTAATTAAAGTCAATATACTAACTAGCGGAATTACTGTTCTGACATCTGTAATTTATTAAAATAGTGAAGAGTTGAAAAAACAAGCAGGAATGCCATATGGAAAGCTTATCAAATGTCTAAATGCCACCAACATTTGTTGGGAGAGACAGATAACAAAATTTTAGTTCCTTCATTATAATGTATTTGGCAGTAGCTGCCAGTCCCTAAAGCTTTAAGTTCTGTGTGTTTGAGAGCTATAATAGTATGCTGGCTTCAAAAGAGCGTTGCATTACACTGTCCTGTCCCCAAAGCTTGCTCAACACCTGGGAGATGTCTTCCACGATCTCAAAATACCTCCATACATTCACAGATGGGTTTTGCCATCCATCCCACAGGACACATCGCACCCTTGTGCGGGTGCAGGCATTGCACGGGACTGCACAGTGCTTGTTTGTGATTCACACCGATCTGCTAAGGATGGTACAAGAAAATATACTGCACTAACCACTCTCTAGCTTGGTCTGACCAGTATAGAGGCACTTGCAGACTGGATAACCGGGTGGATTCCTTCATGCAGTGACCACAGGAGCAAGAGCGGGATCTCTTCGGGAGCAACGGCAGCAACACCTCTCTCTGGGCTATGCTCAGAAAGCAGGTCGAGGGGGGGGACTTTTCCTGTCCCTGAGCACCACTGAGGCCCCACATGCAGCACTGGGAGTCGAACAGGGCGAGCCCCAGATTCTTTGTGTTTCTATGAAATCCCAAGTAAGGCACTGGTGAGCAAAGTAGGCAGAACACATTGTCCGGTTGTTGTTAAAGCTGTCTTTCACTTCCAGCATAGCAGCACGCGGCTCCAAGTTCTCCAGTACCTTCTGAATTGCAAAAGCCATCCAGGTGCATGTTAAGGCTGGTTTTGACTTGGAGCATGAGTATATTTTGTTTGGTCAGATCTGCCTGTTTATGTAGACTTGAATAAAGCAACTCACTAAAAAAGTCTCTTTATTTCTGAAAAGATGTTTTTCCGTGGTTAAAACTTTGAATAATCCAATTTTCCAATGTCAGGGACGTTGGATAGACCATAGCAACTTACTCTGTATGTTCTAGGAGAAGAAAGAGGGAAGACTGTACTGTTAGTTCACACTGTCAGTTTGCGAACAACGTACACAGCATAATTCATACAGGGGTTCGCTAAGTTAAAAAATTTATCAGGCAGACATTTATTTATTTTTGCCAGTCAGCTCTGGAGAAATCATGTGTACTCACATGCCCTGTGAACAGTTTCTTTGGTTTAATATGAGGACTGCGCTTTGTTAGAGAAAATAGAATAATCCACTGTCATTTTTGTTTTTATCATATTAGGTTTTCAGCAGAGAATTTATTCAGTTTCCAATATATAGTTATTTATGTGCTACTAACTAGCTTTTCTGCATTCCCCAGAGAAAGCTCCATTAAAACTCTTAATGTGACACCACATATTTTTAGTAGACTAGAAAATAGTTACAATTTTAATTTAAATTGAAATGACTGTGTAATGGCTGGACAAATCATTCTCAGATCCCTAGAGCTCTTAATTGTAATTCTCCATTGTTTATATGCATAAATTTTTTTTTCAAGTGCTCACTCCGAAATACTTACTGATTTTTTTAATGCTCTGTACTCATTTAATAGTTTTTGATGGTTAACAACTTCATGATTAAACTTTAATGTTAAATATAAATGGTGGAAACAATAAGCCTATTCAAGTGTTGGGAAAATAAAGTGTGTTTATTTTGGAAAATAAAGTGTGTGGGATTACTTTAATTCAAGAAAATTCTTTTTGCAGAAGGAATGGGAAGAAAAACATCTTACTGAGAGTAATGGGCAGATTAAATTGTGTTTCCATAGCAGAAGAGCAATAACTGTGCTTTAACGAGCAGCTCTCCTTTAGCCCTTCCTACTGCCTTGAGTCTCCTGCTTGACCAGCCTGATCTCCTTCTATGACCAGGTGACCTGCCTAGTGGATGAGGGAAAGGCTGTGGATGTTGTCTGCCTGGACTTTAGTAAAGCCTTTGACAACGTCTCCCACAGCATTCTCCTGGAGAAACTGGCGGCTCGTGGCTTGGACGGGTTTACTCTTCGCTGGGTAAAGAACTGGCTGGATGGCCGAGCCCAGAGAGTTGTGGTGAACGGCGTTAAATCCAGCTGGCGGCCGGTCACAAGCGGTGTTCCCCAGGGCTCAGTTCTGGAGCCGGTCTTGTTCAATATCTTGATTGATGACCTGGATGAGGGGATCGAGTGCTCCCTCAGTAAGTTTGCAGATGACACCAAGTTGGGTGGGAGTGTTGATCTGCTGGAGGGTAGGAGGGCTCTGCAGAGGGATCTTGTAGAGATCATGTGATCACGTCGCCACAACCCCCTTTCAGGTAGCTGTAGAGAGCGATAAGGTCTCCCCTCAGCCTCCTCTCCTCCAGACTGAACACCCTCAGTTCCCTCAGCCGCTCTTCATAAGACTTGTGCTCCAGGCCCCTCACCAGCTCCGTTGTCCTTCACTGGACACACTCCAGCAACTCAACATCCTTCTTGGAGTGAGGGGCCCAAAACTGAACACAGGATTCGAGGTGCGGCCTCACCAGTCCTGAGTCCTGAGTATGAGCCAGCAGTGTGCCCAGGTGGCCAAGAAGGCCAACAGCATCCTGGCCTGTATCAGCAATAGTGTGGCCAGCAGGAGCAGGCCAGGGATCGTGCCCCTGGACTCGGCACTGGTGAGGCCGCACCTTGAATACTGTGTTCAGTGTTGGGCCCCTCACAACAAGAAGGATGCCGAGATGCTGAAGCGGCTGGAGCATGTCCAGAGAAGGGCAATGAAGCTGGTGAGGGGTCTGGAGCACAAGTCTGATGGGGAGCGGCTGAGGGAACTGGGTTTGTTTAGTCTGGAGAAGAGGAGGCTGAGAGGAGACCTTATCGCTCTCTACAACTACCTGAAAGGGGGTTGGTCTCTTCTCCCAAGTAACCAGCAATAGGATGAGAGGAAATGGCCTCAAGTTGCGCCAGGGGAGGTTTAGATTGGGTATTAGGAAAAATTTCTTCACTGAGAGCTGGTCAGGCATTGGAACAGGCTGCCCAGGGAGGTGGTGGAGTCGCCATCTCTGGAAGTGTTTAAAAAACGTGTGGATGTGGCGCTTCAAGACATGGTTTAGGGGACATGGTGGCGCTGGATTAATGGTTGGACTTGATGACCTTGAAGGTCTTTTCCAACCTAGTGATTCTGTGATTCTGTGTGATTCTGTGAGTAAAGGGGCACGATCCCTGCCCTACTCGTGCTGGCCACACTATTTCTGATACAGGTCAGGATGCTGGTGGCCTTCTTGGCCACCTGGGCGCACTGCCAGCTCATATTCAGCTGGCTGTCAACCAGCACCCCCAGGTCCCTTTCTGCCAGGCAGCTCTCCAGCCACTCCTCCCCAAGCCTGTAGCGTTGCATGGGGTTGTTGTGACCCAAGTGCAGGACCTGGCATTTGGCCTTATTAAAACTCATGCAGTTGACCTTGGCCCATCGATCCAGCCTGTCCAGATCCCTCTGCAGAGCCCTCCTACCCTCCAGCAGATCAACACTCCCACCCAACTTGGTGTCATCTGCAAACTTACTGAGGGAGCACTCGATTCCCTCATCCAGAACATCAATAAAGATATTGAACAAGACTGGCCCCAGAACCGAGCCCTGGGGAACACCGCTTGTGACCAGCCGCCAGCCGGATTTAATGCCATCACCACAACTCTCTGAGCTCGGCTGTCCAGCCAGTTCTTTACCCAGCGAAAAGTAAACCCGTCCAAGCCACAAGCCACCAATTTCTCCAGGAGAATGCTGTGGGAGATGCTGTCAAAGGCTTTACTAAAGTCCAGGTAGACAACGTCCACAGCCTTTCCCTCATCCGCTATGTGGGTCACCTGGTCATAGAAGGAGATCAGGTTGGTCAAGCAGGACCTGCCTTTCACAAACCCATGCTGGCTGGGCCTGATCCCTTGGTTGTCCTTCACATGCCCCGTGAGCACTGTCAAGATGAACCGCACCATGATCTTCCCTGGTCTGGAGGTCAAGCTGACAGGCCTGTAGTTCCCAAGATCCTCCTTCCGGCCTTTCTTGTAGATGGGCATCACATTGGCAAGCCTCTAGACTTCTGGGACCTCCCCTGTTAACCAGGACTGCTGATAAATGATGGAGAGTGGCTTGGCAAGCTCCTCCACCAGCTCCCTCAGTACTCTTGGGTGGATCCCATCAGGCCCCATAGACTTGTGGGTGTCCAGGTGATTTAACAGGTCCTGAACTGCTTCCTCCTGGATTATGGGCGGGTTATTGTGCTCTCCATCCCCATCTTCCAGCTCAGGGGGCTGAATACCCTGCGGATACCTGGACTGGCTATTAAAGGCTGAGGCAAAGAAGGCATTAAGTACCTCAGCCTTGTCCTCATCGTTGGAGACAATGTTCCCTGCCATATCCAGTAAGGGATGGAGATTCTCCTTGCCTCTCTTTTTGTTGTTAGTATATTTGTAGAAGCATTTTTTGTTATCCTTTACAACTGTGGGCAGACTGAGCTCTAGCTGGGATTTTGCCTTTCTAATTTTGTCCCTGCTTGACCTAACGAGATCCTTGTACTCTTCGTGAGTTGCCTGCCCCTTCTTCCAGAGGTGATCAACTCTCCTCTTTTCCCCGAGTCCCAGCAAAATCTCCCTGTTCAGTCAGGCCGGTCGCCTTCCCCTCCAGCTCTTCTTAGGGCACATGGGGACCGCCTGCTCCTGCGCCTTTAAGATTTCCTTCTTGAAGACTGTCCAGCCTTCATGGACCCCTTTGTCCTTCAGGACTGTTTCCCAAGGGACTCTCTCAACCAGTGACCTGAACAGGCCAAAGTCTGCCCTCCGGAAGTCCATGGTAGCAGTTTTGCTGACCCCCCTCCTTACTTCACTAAGAATTGAGAATTCTATCATGTCATGGTCGCTAAGCCCAAGACGGCCTCCGACCACCACATCTCTCCCCAGTCCTTCTCTGTTTGTAAACAGCAGGTCAAGCGAGGCACCTCCCCTGGTGGGCTCACTCACGAGCTGCGTCAGGAAGTTATCTTCCACACACTCCAGGAACCTCCTAGACTGTTTCCTCTCTGCCGTGTTATACTTCCAGCAGATGTCCGGTAGGTTGAAGTCCCCTGCAAGAACAAGGACCAGCAAATGTGAGACTTCTGCCAGTCGCTTATAGAATGTTTCATCTGCCTCTTCATCGTGGTTGGGTGGTTTATAACAGACTCGCAGCAGGATATCAGCCTCATTGGCCTTCCCCCTCATCCTTACCCATAAGCACTCTGCTTGATCTTCACAATCATTGATTTCTATACAATTAAAACACTCCCTAACATACAGAGCCACCCCACCGCCTCTCCTTCTATGCCTATCCCTTCGGAAGAGCTTATAGCCATCCATTGCAGCACTCCAGTCATGAGAGTCATCCCACCATGTTTCTGTGATGGCGACTAAGTCATAGCTGTCCTGCTGCACAATGGCTTCCAGCTCCTCCTGTTTGGTGCCCATGCTGCGTGCATTGGTGTAGATGCACTTGAGCTGGGTTATCGATTTCGCCTCCAGCTCCGGCATGCCACCCCTAGGCTCATCTCTATGATTCATAGAATCATAGAACAGTTTGGGTTGGAAGGGACCTTCAAAGGTCATCCAGTCCAACACCCCTGCAGTAAGCAGGGACATCTTCAACTAGAGCGAGTTGCTCAGAGCCCCATCCAACCTGGCCTGGAATGCTCCCAGGGATGGGGCATCCACCACCTCTCTGGGCAACCTGGGCCAGGGTTTCACCGCCCTCATTGTCAAAAATGTCTTCCTTAGATCTAGTCAAAATCTGCCCTTTTACTTTAAAACCGTTACCCCTTGTCCTGTCACTACAGGCCCTGCTAAAACATCTATCCCCATCCTTCCTATAGGCCCCCTTTAAGTCCTGACCGGTTACAGTAAGGTCTCCCCGGAGCCTTGTCTTCTTCTCCAGGCTGAACACCCCCAACTCTCTCAGCCTGTCCTCATAGGAGAGGTGTTCCATCCCTCTGAGCATTTGTCCAATGGACACCTTTCCTGAAGAATATACAGAGATGATGACCATCCTTTCTAGGGCAAAAACCTCAGTTTTATCTGCTGATAGGGAGAGAAATTGCTGTCTCAGACAGACTGTTGACTTCAACAGCAAGAGGAGGTTGAACCTTCAGATCATAAGAAGACATCACAATACGAAGGAAGAACTATACATCATATGAAGCTGTAAAAAGAAAACCAAATACCCCAAGACTCCCTACAGGAGACAATTCCCATGTCATGCTGATGATGCTGGGCAGCATTACAGCTTTATTTTGTGGTATGTGCTACCATGCTCATAAAACCACATGTGAACAGCACTGTCTAACCCAGGGCAGGATGCAGCTTGCTCACACGCACGGGACATGAATGCCTGCGGAACTGGCAAGCTGAGGTACAGCAGCAGGTCTAGGACCTCCAGGACTGGGACCTCTCTGGTCCTATATCGGGACTTCCCCTGAGTATGGGAGCTGGGTGTCCATGCAAAGGTCTGGTCAGAGGGAGAACACCCTGCATTTGGGCTCAAAGGAGATGCCTGTCAGCACAGGGCAGGGAGGTCGTGAGGCTCGGGAGACACCAGGCAAGTCCTGAGGAGTTTCATGAGCTTGAGGAAGAGTACAGGAACAAGCACAGAAACTGACACGATTAGGAAAAGATGCCTCTGTAGCAGAAGGAAAAGTAACATACCTTTTGTCAAGGTGAGAGATGATTGAGATTTGCCTTGCAAAATGGTGCTAGCAATTGTGAAAACTAAATTTTCATTTGCAATTTGAAATTCCTCCCCAAAACTGGTTTTGGAAGTAGAGGAAAATATTCCACTTTGTTGCAATAGTCATTTTCAGAGTTTCGGCTTCACAGGCCACCTGGGAAAATGCAACTAGGTTGCTGGATGTGTTGGCCTTGAGTGTTAGCAAGGGGAAATCTAGGTAAGATAAAGCAAAGCTCCCAAATGGGGAACAGTAAAGTGGCTCCCTGCTGTTGGTAGCAGCATCTTCCTTTTGAAACATGAAGATCTGCCATCAAATCTTCCAAAGTCTCTCAGTATTACTGTGCAGTGACACTTTACAGTCTCCTAATGCAAATGTTCAGGGTAACACAGGTTTTCTTTTAATTAAAAGCCCAGAAGTTAGAAACTCATTAATTTCAATTAATTGTGTAGTAAGAGATTTTTCAGTTTTGTTTGTGGGATAAAACAGAGGTTTAATGTTAGGAGCTGGGCTGCTTACATGAAATCCTGTTCAGTACACACCTACATAATAAAACTGTAAAGCAAAAAACAACAGAATGCCACTACACAGATGGACTCAGTTTTAGACAAAAAGTCCCATGACAGATGATTGCTGGGTATGTATGGAAAGGAGAGGGACGCTGCACTGAGAGGGGGCCTGACGAGGCGTCGGCGCATCCCGACCCGCTGTGGCGTGGGAGTCAGGTGAGCAGCCTCAGATGTGGACCCCCCGAAGCTCAGCAGCACATGTAGTGGGGCACACAGTCTGGTGCAGGAAGCTGGACCCAGGGGCAGCAGCAGGGATGCCCCTCCCATCCTCTCATGGGAACTCACGCTAGAGAGGGTGTTTTGGGGGCTTCCCCCTCGCTCGGGGGCTGACAAGTGTTTTAGCAAAGGTGGGAGGAGAAGGGAGTGCCCTGCTGTCGAGGCCCGAAAGGAGTCGTTTAGGACGATCTCCTTCCCCATGAGACCAACGACCAAGTTCGTGATCCCGCTGGACTGAATTAAGGTGAAACAACACCAGCCAACCAATTTAACAATTTAATAATACAAAATGCAAGGCATGAGGTTACATAAATGACTCAATGGCAACTACTCTAACTAAATAATTCAACTAAACAAACAAGTCCCCTACAGCACATCTTTTAGACTTTGACAAAGAGAGGAGAGAGAAAGAAATGGGGGGGGGGGGGGGGGGGGGGGGCGGGGAGAGAGAGAGGGGCAGCAAAGAAAGTATCACCACCCGTGGATCCAGCGGCGTCCCGTTGGTTCTCTTGATGCTCCTTGGTGGTGGGGGTCTCCTTTTTTGCTTCTGATGGTGTCCTTTTTATACAGTCCCAGTCCCACAATCTCTGTCTGCATGCATATGCAACAGGCTGGTTCAATCAGGCAATGGCATCTCTTGGTGTCAAAGGCACCTTATCTCGGTCTTTTCTGGGGTCCACCCCGCATTGAGGCATGTTCAAGCTTTTGTACCAAGAAAAAGGTGTGAGTTCCTCAGAACTGTGAAATGTTTAAGACAGAACTGTATATTGGTCAGCCACACCTGCAGCTGGGAGCAGGCTCCTGCTTTTCTGCTCGACAGTGTCACACACGACCCTCTGCTCTCACCCATTGCAGATGCTGGATCAGGAGGAAAAGGCTTGTGCTTCTGCTACAGACAGCCAGGCTGGTAAGGGTCCCCAGGGCTGGGGAGAAGGGGCACTGCTGGCGGGCGAGCTGACCCTGAGGCAGAGCTCTGGGAAGGGGCCAGTGGCCCCTCTGGCAGTGGCAGCACCTTGGGCCAACACCACACATGTGGTCCGGTGCAGGCTCATCACCTGCAGATTCAAATGGCAAGGGGTCTCTGGGCACGGGAATTGGGAGACTGGGGAAAGGAACTGCAAATGTACTCAAGGTGCAGAGTGGGTAATTTCAGTATCCCCAAATCTGGAATCTTTGGCCCCGAATGCTGTGAGCCCATGGCCACCCAGCCGTGTCGATGCACGGGCTGCAACCAGCAGAGCTGGCAAGAGCTAGAACAAGGACGGGGCTCAGGCACGTGGTTGCTAACACTGAGCTTACGCCTGTCCCTGCTGAGCTTGGGGATGGTGGCAGTGGCAGCAGACGCAGCCTGCACGCTGGTTGCCTGGGCTCAGGTGGGATGGAGAGGGACCAAGCAGCGTGGCAAGCAGTGGTGAGCAGGTCTGCAGGTCACTGGGCTGCTCTGATGCCAACACTCGCTCTGTGGCAGAGGTTTTCCCCGTGCCCTTTTGCGGACCAAGCTCCTCCTCCCCAGAGCTGGAGCTGCTGATCTGAGTGTTTGTTCTGCAGGTCTCCCTTCCCCATGAAAAGCTGGCCAGGGGCCACTGCAGGTCATTCTGGGTGGAACCAGAACATGACCTGGGGATGATGGTTGACAGCCATCTGAACATGAGCCAGCAGTGTGCGCAGGTGGCCAAAAAGGCCAACAGCATCCTGGCCTGTATCAGCACTAGTGTGGCCAGCAGGAGCAGGGCAGGGATCGTGCCCCTGTACTTGGCACTGGTGAGGCCGCACCTCGAATCCTGTGTTCAGTGTTGGGTCCCTCAGTACAAGAAGGACGTTGAGGTGCTGGAGCGTGTCCAGAGAAGGGCAACGGAGCTGGTGAGGGGTCTGGAGCACAAGTCTGATGAGGAGCGGCTGAGGGAACTGGGGATGTTCAGTCTGGAGGAGAGGAGGCTGAGGGGAGACCTCATCACTCTCTACAACTACCTGTGGGTGTTGGTCTCTTCTCCCAAGTAACCAGTGATAGAACAAGAGGAAATGGCCTCAAATTGCGCCAGGGGAGATTTAGACTAGATACTAGGAAATATTTCTTTACGGCAAGAGTGGTCAAACATTGGAACAGGTTACCAGGGAGGTGGTGGACTCACCATCACTGAAGTATTAAAAAAACATGTAGACATGGCATTTCAGAGCATGGTTTGGTGGGCGTGGGGTTGTTGGGCTGGTGGTTGGACTTGATGATCTTGAAAGTCTTTTCCAACGTTAATGATTCGGTGAGATGATTCTTCTTGACTTTGTTTTCAGGGTCAGAGGAGATGTTTTGTTCAACCTGAAGTGAAATGTCTATCTTGACTTCCAGACAGATCTCCCTCTGCAAGGAGCTGATGCAGTAGCAGGGGAGAGAAGTCACTTCAATATACCGACAGTGGATGATTTAAGAAAAAAACAAGTCAAATCATCCTAACATTTAAAACAAACATCCCCTGCAACAGAGCTCCTTGCAGACATACACTAGCTCCAGAGACAGCTGCAACCTCCATGGAGGTCTCCCTCTTGGAGATGCTGCTGTGACACTTTGGGGGTCAATGTGTCGTGGGCTGCTGTGGATGGTGCCTCGGTCACCTGTGTTGCTTTCAAGTCTCTTGTCCCTCTGTATGTGCCTTTTTCCATTGTGCTGTGACTTTGAAATTTTGACCACATTTTAAGCTGTGTAGTCAAATTTTCTTCCTTTTTTTTCTTTTTTCCTATGATTTTTCTGCAACCAGTTTATAAACTTCAGGATCAGTGGGGTATCCCTGCCCCTTCTCATGTTCCTGAGACAGACATCTCACTAAAAATGAGGTAGCTGAGGCTCGTGAACTGTAACTCATTACTTAGCGGGAGAATATTTAGATAAAATCTTAATAAAGTGATTGCCATCTTGCTATACTCTTCCTTGGACATCCCATACTGGTCACAGCCAGAGGGGCTGAATGGACCTGTACAGCTGGTCTTATTTTCTTCCTTTGCTGGGAGAAGTTATTCTAACTACTTTTCATGTACATAGTTTCACTTAGCAATGGTCTTCAAGAAAAAGCTGATTTCTTCTTAAAAAGACAAACTCAAGAGTTTTTACAACCCCCTCACAAAGTGTAACAAGAGTGGCCAGTGAGGTTTTGGTGTATCATGTGGAATTGGTTAAACTCGATATCAAGGATTGTGTAAGGTAAATTAATTAAGTTCATTAAGTAGGGCTCAGGTGGTCATGGGCAGGTCACGATGATTTCTGGGTTGATGCTGGCATGCCAAGAGTTATTAAAATGATAAAGTTACAAACGGAGACGATCCTGCTTACTATGCACAGAACAGAAAGAAAGAAAAAAATGTTAATCAACAAATCATAACCATATAAATGAGCACAAGCTCATCCTGAAAAGCAATTACTTTTCTGTGCAATTTCATTCAACAATGGTAGGCTGTGCTCTTGAATCATGTCTCTAGCAGAGACACAATTAGCACCAAGATGACCTCATTATGTCCTATCAAATGTAAACAAAATAAAAAAAATCCCTTGCAAATACATTCTGTTTGGTGATTTTCATGTATTAATACATTTTATGTTAATTCAATCATAGACTGGATGTTTAAGAATGTGCCTTGTAAATAATTACTAGAACTCCTTTTAACAGCAGTGCACCAAACCTTTCCCCCAAAGGCCGCCGAGCAGTATGTTGTGTTTTCTGCAACCAGCTACCTGAATGTTGCTGTGGCTGCAGCTTCTCTAATCTCAGCATTGAGCCCTCTGCTGAAAGGAGCCCACCAGGATGTTGTTACACTTGAAGTTACAACTGATTTACTTTTTTCATAGGGTTTCACAGTTTCAACAAGAAAAAACCAGCATCTCCACGTACTCTGGCCCTTCCTGGCTGGTCAGATCACGCTACCTTGGAGGTGTGAGAGATGTCTGTCCTCCACTGTGGCCTTCTCCCTGCTGAGTATGAGCTGGGGAAACTTGAGGCTGGAGCTGCTCCTGGTCACCTGGGGACCACCACAGTGTGTGGGGAGACAAGGGATGACCACACGCACCTCCAGCTTCTCCAAGAGGCCTCCACCACTCTGCTGACTGTGGTTCTCCCAAAACCACGTCTGTCACCACTGGCTCTTTTCTAACATCTCCTTTCAACCCATAGTTTGTGATGTCTCCCGAGGCTGAGGGTGCAGCACCAGGCAGTGGCATCCCATGGCTTTGCTGGGATTGATGGTCCTGGGTGCTGAGATCAAGTCCGATGCCATAGGCAGGGCTTGGGGTGAGCTTCAGGGGAGCTGCTCAGCTCTGTGAGTGCCCTCAGGGCCCTGACACTGAGCTCTCCTGTGAGCAGGACCACATGTGCTCAAGATTCCTTTTCAGAGCTTTTATCCTGTCTGTATTACATCTTGCTTTTTTCCCTCCTTTCACCGTTTATCTCAGTGTTCTCCCTCAGAGGCATTTCTCTCTCCTGGTGCTGTGGGAAGCCTTTTGCAGCACTGAGTGCTTCTGTAAACCTTCCCACTCTTGCCACCCATCTTGCCATTTGCATGGAGTTCAGTAGTTCTCTGACTCTGTTTCCCTCCCGTGCATCGGCTGAAGGTTGCTGGGACCAGACTGCAAAGGCTCGCAGCTGCCAGAAAGGCAGAAGTTGCAGTTCTTGTCCATGGAAATGGTTTGCAATGATCTCTCGCTTCTAGGAGCTGTATAATTGCCAGAACCAAAAGGTAATGCCACTCCTACATCCTTTGCAAACTCTTCTCCTGGACCATAAGTTTTGATTTTTTTTTTTAAATTTCTCTGTTTCTTTGATGCTTACTAGGGGCTGGTATGGGCCTTGGACCATTCCTGAAAGACCAGCCATCTGAGCATTTTCTGGCACCAGGAACTGTCCTAGGTTTTAGCCCTGAAGCATGCAAAGTGGAGAGGATTTGAGCCCAAGCCTGTGGATGGAGACCCCAGCCAAGGTCCGTTTGGGAGAGGCCACTTCTCCATACATGTCAGTTGTTGGGAAACACAAACATCTGGGACCTCTCTTGGTGTAAAGGGTAGAAAAACACTGAAGCTGCCTCTTTCGTACCATGCTGATAGTACCCACATGCCAGAAGAGAAGGTTTGGTTTCTGCCCTGCTTCCCAGTGGTCAGAGGGATGCTTCTCAACTCCCCCAGCCTTGGCTTCTTACACAGACGATGGCACCAGCACCTCCTTCCCATGGACTCCTTCCCGTGGAACTGGGAAGCTACCTTTCAGCACTGATGGAGGAGACAGCACATATACATGGATCGTATACCACAAGGGGCCCAGTGGCCGACAAGGCCGACAACTCTCCATACAGGAGCATATACATTCTCAACACATGTTTTTCTGAGCGTGAAAATTGACGCTTCTCACCCCACAGTGTTGCATCTCATGTGAGACCATCTCTGTGTGGCTGGCTGCTGCAAACACAAGCTCCAGTTGTTAAATCCTCTCTGCAGGTGTTTTTTTTTAAATCTGTCTAGATGTCTACAGGCTGGACAAATTAGCAGAGAGGAACCTCATGAAGTTTAACAAAGGGAAATGGCAAGTGCTGCCCCAGGGGAGGAACAACCCCAGGCACCAGGATTTGCTGAGGACCACCCAGATGGAAAGCAGATGGCAGAGGTAGCCCTGGGGTCCTGGTGGACACCAAGTTGACCATGATACAGCAAAGAAGGCCAGCAGCAACCTGGGTGGAGTGTCTCCAGAAGGTGGAGGGAGGTGAGCCTTCCTCTCTACTCAGTACTGTTGAGACGCATCTGGACTGTTGTGTCCGGTTGTACTGGGTTTGTAGGCAAGGGTTTGGTAGCAGTGGGGGCTGCAGGGGTGGCTTCTGTGAGAAGCTGCCAGAAGCTTTCTCCATGGCCGCCAGAGCCAGCGCCAGCCGGCTCCGAGACGGACCCGCCGCCGGCCAAGGCTGAGCCCAGCGGCCACGGGGGCAGCGGCTCCGGGGAACGGGGCGAAGAAGGGAAAACAAACCGTGCGAGCGTGGCCGGGGAGAGGAGCGAGCCCGGGGCAGAGGAGCGGCCCTGCGGCCCCCGGCTCGGGGCAGGAGGGGCTCCGGGCGCCGGAGGAGAGGGTCCCCGGCAGCCCCGGGGGAAGCCCCTGCGGACCCCCACGGGGGAGCAGATCCCCACCCGCCCCCGGGGAGGCCCCACGCCGCAGCGGCGCAGGGCGCGAGGAGGCCTCCCCCCGGGGCGGCGGGAGCGGCAGAGCCCGGGGGCGATGAGCTGCCCGCAGCCCCCGTTCCCGTCCCCCCGCGCCGCTCGGGGGCGGGAGGGAGAGAAAACGGGGAGCGAAGCTGCGGCCGGGCAGCGGGGAGGGGCGGGGGAAGGGGTCTGGGAGCGGGGTGCAGTGCCCCGGCCCCTCCTCGGGGTCGCTCGGCGATCCACGGGCCGGATCGTCCCCCGGCGGAGCCTGCGCGGCCCGGGACGGGCCCTGGTGAGTGACCGCTGCTGCCCCGCTCTCGCCCCACGGGCCTTTCGCTGTGTTTTCTGTCCCCGGCCCAGCTGGGGAGGGGAGGGATGGAGCAGCCCGGGGGCATCTGGGCTCCAGTCAAAGTCAACCAACCACCAACCAGTGCTGGGCCTCCGAGAACCACAGAGGTCATGAACGGACTGGAACATCTCTCCTACGAGGGCAGGCTGAGAGCTGGGACGGCTCAGCCTGGTGAAGAGAAGGCTCAGGGGGGATCTTTTCCGTGAATATAAATATGTGATGGGAGGAATGAAGATGAGGGAGCCAGGATCTCTTCAGTGGTGCCCGGTGACAGGACCAGAGGCAATGTGCACACATGGAAACTCAAGAGGTTTACTCTGAACATCTGGAAACACTTTTTCACTGTGAGGATGACAGAGCAGCAGCCCAGGGAGGTTGTGGAGTCTCCATCCTTGGAGATGTCCAAAACCCAACTGGTCACCACCTCTAGATGACCCTGCTTGAGCCAGGAGGTTGGTCCGGGACATCTCCAGGGGTCCCCTCCAACCCCCAGAATTCTGACATCCTGCCCTGGATTTTCATGGAAAGAGCAATTTAGGGAAGCTTTTACCTTTTTCTACAAAACATGCTGTAACAGGACTGGGATTTCTAAGGCAATGGAAAAACCTTGATCCAGACATAAACAGGGAAGCTTGTGGGTAACTGATAGAGCTGACAAAAAGCATATGTGTACAATACCTCATAGCTCTATGAAAATAATGTTTTTTCTCCCAAAACAAAGTATGACCAAGTATCATGAAAAACCTGAAAATGTGGGACAGACACCAGGAGCCACTCCATGTCATGTGTTCAGGCACATACAATTTTGTGCTGGAAAAAAGGGACTGCTGACATGTGTCATCTTTTATTACTATGGCCCTTATTTGGAAGCTGTTCAAACATTTTCAGTAGGGTCTGGAAGGGAATTTGTTTCTATTCCCTGGCTAAGCTTGTTGAAGCCAGAGTGCCCATTTCTGTCACAATGCTGTGAGTGCATTTGTTTTTCTGTCCTCAGCCCTGGTGCAACACTAAAGCATGTTTGCTATTTCAGAAAGATGTAGTGGGACTGAACAGCGGATGTGTATTAAGCAGAGATTTTTCTCCCTAAAACTGTTTGGTACACTACCTGTGAGTAAATTATAAGTCTGCTCTGACATGGATAAAGGTGTGTCAAGGGGAGTGTTCTCCAGTCAATACCATTACCAAGTGCAGCTGCTAAAGTCTTTGAAAAGACCAGAAAGACCTCACAAAAGAGGTTTCAGTTCAGGATGGCATCCTACAGTGGTAGAGGAGATAAAAAGTCTGCATTCACATGTGGCTGTGGTGATATATAAAGAAGTCCATAATTGTTACCCAGTCAGCAATTCCCGTGAAAATAAAATGTAAGAGATTTAAGGTCAGTTAAGCTAGATTTGGGAGACTGTGTAGATCTTGTAAGCTTGTGGTAAGTCACCGTGCCAGCAGGAAGGACAGGCTGGTCAATCAGAGTCAAAGGGTTAAGCTTTGTGTCTGAATCCCTGACAACACCAAGGGAAATTTCTTATACATGGCCACAGATTAAATGAATTTGGTTCTAAAGGAATTGAAAGAGTGAAAAAAAAGCCCACACCAAACAAGCCTGAGCTGCACAATGTTATGGAGAGAGATGTCCTTGGCTTTTTAAAACTGTTTTAGAAGAGGGATATAATTATCTGGGAAAACCTATTGGTTATCATTTTCTATTAGTTCTATAGGACACTTCCATTATGGAAGGTCACTTTTCTCCAGCTACTATATTGCATTTTGTACAACAAAGTACTCATAGGATGTGACATTTGGTGTTCTGCAAAATAAATTACAATTCTTGTCCTGTGAGAGCTGCTAAAAATAGGCAAGAGAGAGCAGACAGTTACCTTGCAGCATATGCCATCTTTAAATGCAGGCAAAGACCCCAACTTTAGGGGGTTGGGAGTCTGAACACTCTACAAGTATGGCCAGTGATTTCTGACTTGCTAATGCGTGTGTTTATCTCATGAAGGTGTCATGGCTCCGTGGTTAATAAATACTAGTGTCCACACATTATAGCAGCTTTGTCTGCCTGCCTCTCGCACGCAAATGAGAGATGGAGTGATCAGTCCTGTTTTATAGCAGTGGTAACACAAGGCAAAATTTTTTTGGTTTTATTTTGATGAAATTTGGCATTTGGTTGGCCAATTGGCTATATTATGAAGTAGCTTCTTAAAACTGCTGTGATTACTAAATACAGCCATGCATGTGCCCTGAATGCCTTGAAGGTAAATGCTGTGGTGTGACTGGCTCCATTTCACGCCCAACATCTGCATGACGTTGCACAGGTCCGGTGCTAAGCTCTACACTAAAATCCTGCTTTGCAGAACTGAGTAAGTGCCAGGAACTTCTGACTTTCTGATTTGTGCCTCCAGGAGAAGCACTTCAAATATTTTTCACTAATAAGAAGATAATTGAAGGACTTCCCATGACACCTACTGCTATCTCCTTGCCTAGAAAGATCCTGATAAGAAAAAGAAGAAACTGCAGATTGCTTGCAAGCCCAAATGGAATATTTCCTAGGCAGGGCTAACAGATCTCTCATTATCTTTGAAGAGGTGGTTGCTCTCCTCTCACCTTCGGTCCTCGTTGTTTGTGTTCTCCCCTTGAGTTTTTAGGTCTGGATTTGTTTTGCAGTGGTGCTGCTGGGCCCACACCATTTGTTAGCCCTTGCACAACATCACCGTACTGCACACAGGAGATACTAATTTCTGACTTATTACAGATGAATAAAAACTTGCATTAATAGTTAAAAGTAGAGTATTAAAGCTGTGCTTTACGCAGGGGTGATTGATGGCTTCCATTACAGTCCATTAGATATTTTATTCTTGTTAAATGAAGAGCAGCCAACTTTGTCAAGTATTTTTAGTTCCCTCTGGTCTTATTGGCTCCATCTATTCTCAGGGATGTCCTGTAAATGGCCACATATGGCTTTGTGTCTGTAGGAGTGATGACCGTACAGCTGGCTTTCATTGCCCACCAATTTACCGGAGCCCCCTTTATTGTGAGCCTGACAGCACCAGGGAGCTTTGTAGAACTAACAAAATATATCTATTTTCTAATTGTCTATTTATCACCTTCCAGGGATTGGTGGGCCTCTCATCTGAAAGCAAAGGGGGGACGGCCTTGAACAATGATCCTTGTCAGGGCAGTTGCTCACTTTAAATTAGGGTCTCATTGCTAAATAACTAATTTAGTCCTGCTATCAGACTGAAAAAGTGGGTATTCAGTGCAAAGTGCTAACTGGGGAATTGATTATGTCTCCTCTTAGTGTGTATGATAAAAGCGCCAGACCTGCAGGCGGTAGGTAGCTCCCCGGGGGCTGGCAGCTTCCTGGCACAGAGGGTCCACACCAGACCACTGGGCAGGGGCTCCGCAGGGCGGCTGGACCCTGGGAGGCTTGGCACATGTCCCGGGCACTCAGGACCCCCACACGGCGCGGCAGCCATGTCCTGCTCCCCAGGGAGGGGGTGGTGGAAGGAGAGAGAGTCGCTGCCGCTACCTCTGGTCTGGAGACAGATGGGGAGGGAGGCAAGGAACGGAGGTGGCTCGGGAACAGGGACAGAGGGAGGCTCCAGGGGGGTGGAGGCTTTGTGGTGATCCCAGGTTTTGTCCCTCAAAAGCAATTTGCCCAACATCCCCATCCACTGTGGAACCTCCTCTCCCATCAGCATCCGGGGAGAACAACCTCAGCAGCTCTCATTAACAGCAAGTCTCTCTCGTGTGCCTAGGCTGCCCTTCCCCATCGCCTTCAGTCCCATCACAGAGCTGTGGCTGCACCAGGATTTGTCATCATGGATGAAGAGCTCACACGGCCAGGTCTAAGCACCGAGGAGCCTTTTTCCTGGCTGTAGCACAGGTCTGGACTTGCGGGACTGTCCCCCTAAGAGCTGCCCTGTGGGTGACTTATCTCTGCCTGAGGCAGACCAAGGGATGGGGGACGCAGTTGGGAAGGGCAGCATCCACTGCCAGCTCCAGGGATTTTTAGACAGCAGGGAGAGCATTAGAAAATTTTGTTGTATGAAACAAGAGCAGCATAAGCTATTAATTATCAAAATAACATTAATGAGAGGAGAATGCGTGTTGTCTCTGTGTTGGAAAACACACACAAATATGAACATATAAATATTTATATAAATATATATTTATGTATTTGATACTATAACATCATACACTATATATTTACAAAACATAAATATTTATGTTAAATAACAAACACCTGATTAGAGGTCTTGTAGCTTTCTCTCATATGCCCCTTTTCACATGCAGCCTGAGCAGCCATGTGCCCAGCTCTGCAAGTTTGGGGACAGTTTGTGAATTCCCTGCTGAGGACTGTGGTACAGAAGCACAAATGCATGAGAACCCTGCAATGTACTTACGGAACTGGGTTTTGCAGTGCATGTACTGAACTTGTTTTTCAACACACACCATCACCATCCCCATCCCAGCAAAAATTTAAAACACAACATTGACTTCGTTAAAAGGAGGGTTGAAGTGTGAAGGCATGCAAATTGCTAGCTTCTGCCCAAGATTAAACACAATGCTGCAAGAACCACTGGACTTCACAGACAATGGCAGGGGAAAAGGTTGCCCTGCTCCAGCTGGGGGCTAAACTAGCAAGGCATAACCAGGAGAAACCAGTGGGCACAATGGAGGGTGCATGGGTGGTGGTGGGATCTCCCTTCCAGAGAAAGAGACCAAAAGGGAGTAGTGCTGTGCCAGAGCCATTTGGGCCAAAATGAACAAATTAGAGTGTACAATCAGCAAAACAGGGACCAATGTGGAAAGAGTGAACAGCGATAAGGTGTTTATTGGGCGGGCAGAAAGCAAAGCAAAGCACATACTCAGGGCTGCTCTGCCAAGCATCCTGGCACCAGCGTGGCACAGCCTGTGGCAGGAGAGCCAGTGGTCCCCTGTACCTGACCTGCTCCCGGGGCAGGAGGTGAGCCCTGAGCACCCTGTGAGAGGAGGGAGGATGGAGGGGAACTGGGTGAGGCCAAGCTGACAGCCATGAGGTCTGTGGGTAACCATCTGCATCACTGGCAGCATCAATGGGACAGATTTCCAGTGCTTCCTCCTTGGGAAAAAAACACTAATACAGGCACTGAAGAAGATGTGGGAGACCTCCCCCCTTCCCGAGGGACTTTGCAAAGAAAATCTGTCAGCTTTATTCCAGCTACAGTTTAAGTTTCAGGATAGGTGACGAAAGAAAAGGGGTTAAGATCTGTTCCTGGTTAACATTACAGCAAGGGAAAAAACACCTGTGCTTATTCCTTATCAGATATAAATCTCAGAACTATGTGGTTACCTATCTGAGCTGAGCACTGTGCCACTGGCACAACCTCAGTGCTAAAGTCTGGAAACTGCAGTCCAACACCAAGTACCCCAAGCTGTTTCCAGTGCACAGCAGAGGATCTGACATACGCAGGAGACCCTTTTCCCCTCGAACCTTCCTGTCTCCTCTCCCAGCCACAGCATGTACTGTTGCTGTCCCAACCTCAGTCACTACATGCTGTTCTAAAATGCCACAGATGTCAGTGGTTTGAAGGAAGCTGAAACTTTTGCAAAAATTAACAACTATTTTCATCAAAACCAGCAATAGAGCCCAATGAAAGGCTTTTTCCCTGGGACCTGTGCAATACCAGAAGGTAAAACTCCTCTCCCCCTCTGCTAAAATACCGGATTTAGAAATAAATTTTGCAAACCTTCCTGCCATGAAAAGTTCTGTGAAAAAGGACCTTTCAGGATCCAGGCTATGTGAAATCAGATTAGCAGAATAAGGAGTATAACTTTCCCATTTAAAACTGTTCCCTGTCCCAGCCCAGTGGAGTCTCAGCATTATGGAGGGACAGCAAGGCACCAAGTCTCCCATGCTGTTGGCAGGCACATGGATGCCAGGCACACAGATGCCAGGCACAGGGCTGTTGCTAGACCTGCAGCTTGGGACAGCCACGGACACGGGAAGGGAGCACACAAGCCCTATGCACGGTGTCGCTGTCAAAAGCATACAATGTCATCACTCACCGTGACACACCATGGGACACGTGGTCTGGGCAACCTACTGTGACAACACGTGACAAAGACAGTGGTTCCCAGCCAGCCACACACTGCTTGCTGTGCTCAGCCCACAGCAACATGGCAGCATCCACGCTGCCGCCACTCCGAAGGAGAGGGAGCGGGTTACAGACATCACTGTGCCCATCCGGCCCAGGCTTTTCAAAAGTGCTTCCGTGTAATAAGCCACCACATGCTACCACGGAGGTCTTCAGAGAGTAAAAAATGCGTAAGTTTTACCTACATCTTCTGCCTGGACTGCTGTCAAGTGGCTGGCATGTGCTCAGCTGTGAAACGGTTCATTTTCAGTCTTTCAAGAAGAAAATTTTCCATCTGAAGCCTTTACATATTTAGTAATTAAAACCAATAACCAGACGTATATCTGATACCCATTAGAAACCAGTGAAGTCACTTGTGCTGATGACACAAAATGCACAAGCAGAGACGTTCGCACTTGTTCAGGTCAGCTTGGGTATAAAGAGCCAGCAGATCTGCCCTTGGCGAGTGCAGATGACCCCACTACGCCAGAGCCAGAACAGCCAGGGGATGTTCGTGGGGATAACGGCTCTGCATTGCGTTCCCACCCCAGTCTGTGCACCAGCAGATAGTTTGTTTTTTTCTGGGGGCATCCAAAATGCTTGACCAATAGTCTTTCTACACCCCTCCCATTGAAATGTTGTGCAATTTATTTGAAATGCACCCCAAGAAAGCCATCTTCCCATTGACGTCTGCCACTTTGGGACACTCTCAAGTACTACCTCCCAAAGGTGGAGCTGCAAACCCACTGGCCAAAACCACCTGTTCCAGTCTTCCTCAACTTGACCAGGCTTGTTTATCCATGTAATTTAACCTGACATCGGATTTCCAGTAAGACCTTTTTTACTCCTGCCTACCCGCAAGGCAGGAAAAGGAGCAGGATAGGTGCGGGCTGGTGCAGCTCTCCAGCTGCCCTGCAGAATCCCAGCTGTCCTCAGCCCTGTGAGTAGCCTAATCAAAGCTGTGTAGAAGGCACTGGGCATTTTCCTATCAGTTATCATTCCCTAGCATGCATTTTTAATTGGTTAATCACTATATCCATACACTAAGCAAGCACTCCAGTTCCAGACCCCAACAGCCTCGTGCTCAGTTCAGGCGCTGTAGCTGGGAGTTTCCTCCTCTCACGTGTCCTGCTCGGGAAGCATGGTGACCGTCTTGCATAGGTTCTCTCAATCCACTTTAGCCACAGCAGGGCTTCCCATGGGATACATGCTGCTGGCATTGTCTGCACCCACGGCTGTGAGCATCCCTCTGTGGGGTAGGTGGGTTCAGCTCCCACACGCCGTTTGGAGTTGTGTTGCACAGAGCATCGGGTAGGAGTGTACACAGGGAATGTGTGTGTGTATGCTATGGACCAGCCTTGTGTAAAGCGCTGGGCAGCATCTGGGCTGGCACGGAAGCTCCTTCTCCCACTGAAGCACCTCAGAGGTGCCCTGGCACCACTGCTGAACCCGTAGGGAAGGGCTGCAGGAGGGAGCAGGGCTCCCCAGCTCAGGACACCCAGCCTTGCCCAACACCAGTGTTAAGAAACGCAGGCAGGCGGTCAGCATCCTGTGGGCGTGCAGCCTGCCTGCTGGCACAGAAGGCGCCAAGGAGGGAAAGGGGACTCCAGCCGCCCTGCTGCTGGGCAAGCAGGGTCGGAGCATCATGCTATGAACCCAGAGAATGGGGCATATCTCAGGGGCACTGGGGAACACGGAATGCCGGATCAGCCCCAACTGCTGCAGCTGCTCTGGAGCCCTCAGTGTAGCAGAGCTGAGAAATGAGCTGTGTGAGAGCGATCTCGGCAGCCTGTTGGTGTGCACCCTGCTGCCAGGCTCCCCATGCCTCCCAGCCAACCAAAGGAAGATGCCAAGGACTCTGGCATCGGCTCTACCTGCCATGGGTCCCTTCCCTCTCACTCCTGACTCCACTCCTCTGACCCCAAATCTTCCATCAAAACCTTATAAAATGGTTCTCCTCTTGGAGCTGCTTGGCTCTTCCTGCCTAACACAAGCTTCACTTTAATCTGCAAATCCTTAAACCTCACATATCTGCATACACTGTTGATCATCTGCCTCCTTGCTAGACCACTGCCAGGCGGATGCCCACCACTCATCAGCAAGTGCAGCAAATGGGGACGGTTCATCTAAGAGCAGGCACAGAAGGACCAGATGGACTTGTGCGTTGCATGGCTCTTCCAGGACGGTGTGAGAGGTGCCTGTGCAGGCCTCAAGAGATCTGTTGGACAGCTCAAACGGTTCTCCTAAGGGGAAAAACAACAACTGCATTGCTCCATTTCTCTTGTTAGTTGGGCATTGGATCCTTTGAAGGAATCTCCCTTCTTGGTGATGGGCCTGGCTCACAAAAGGCAAACTGTGACATCCATGGATTTTGAGGTCCCTGCCTGACCAAAGTATGATTTGACCACAGAGGGAGCCTGGGGAGGAAAGACAAAAACTGACTGGCACATTCCCAGTGCTGCATCCCTTCACGCTTTGGGAGAGATTTACGGATGCCCTCTGCGCCTTCATGCACTCTCAAACCATCGGGAGGGAGAATGCATTTAAAGGATGACATTAAAATGTCAGTGATGATGCTTTATAGTATCTGTATTAATATTGACTAATAAACAGGACATACATACATTTATTTTTAAAAATTATTATGAGAGATAAGTGTTAGCAGGCTAATATAGACACCAGCCGTAAAAGTGGTGTGACCATGGGGAGATATAAAGAAGTCATTTGACATAAAATGAAAAGCCAGGAGTCCCTGAGACACAGTCGGACTTGGTGCCCAGCATGGGAGGAGGTGGCCACCAGAACCATCTGCAACGTGCACAGCTTGCCACAGTCACCAAGGTGGTATGCAAGAAGGATGGGGGTCCTTGTGGACCAGTGGGTGGTGTTGTACATGCTTCACCCAGAGCTCCCAGGACTTACTCTGTGTCAGATCCATGCCTTTCTGAAAGGTTTTCATGGAGGCAAAGCTAATTGCTTGAAAGTTGAAGGAAGGTCACAAACTATCCAAACAAACAAACTTCTGTGCCTTCACTGCTCTGGCTCCTCACAGCTTTAACTGCTAAATGCTTTTGTCACCTCTCTAGGACTACAAACAATCAGTGCCAGCTGGACATTTATCCTGGAATTTGCACGTCCACAGCTTGCTCATTATGTGCCAGACCAGCAGCACAGCATCCTCCCTGCCTCAGCACAAGGTTCCACACATGTGTCTCAAGGGACTGGATCTGCACTAGCAAGAAGCGGGCATGGCATCTTTGCCGTGGCACCAGGCAGCTGTGGAGAACCTGGTGGTGACTGGCTCTCTCCCCACCATGACAGCCACCACACTGGAGTTATGTTATTATGGCCTGTCCAACAAAGTCTGTTGTCACAGTTACTGTGAAAGAAAACACAGCAACTCCATTTCCTTCAGCCACCAGCCATGTAGCCCAATGGATATCCAAGTTTGTCCTGATGGTGGCATGGCTAGAAAGCTATTGAAGTCTGAGGCAGCACATTTCAGAGCGAAATCAGCTCTCAGAATCAAGACATCAGGCACAGGGACTGGAAACAAGCCTGTTCGTTATGATCTTCCTGGCAGGAAGAACTTCATTCCATTGTGAATCTTTTCCAGCTAGATAGCACAGCATGTCTGGCCACTGGTCCTGACTCCCTCACTACTCCACAGGTAACAAAAACGCATGGGTTGCATGTCCTGTGCAAGGCAATGTGTACAGCAGTGATCTCGTGGTCTTGCTAACCAAACTTCAAAAATCCCCTGTGGTGATGACAAGACAACCTGCTACCAGTTCCTTTTCTGGGGAAAGCAAAACAAAGTCTTGGGATATGCTACAGGATGCAGATGAAGGGCAAGGTCTGTCCTCTTGGCTCCGTTGTGTCTCTCTGGCAGTGCCTATGAGACGTGGGAGGTGGAGCTGGAGACTGTGGCCAAGAACAGTCTCTTGCAACTCCTGTTAATGGCTGCTTGGACAGGAGTCTTTGTGGGTGTTGCTAAGCTGCATCTCTAGATGTTTCTGTAGAAGCAAGGTCAGGAGAGGGTGTGTAGCAGGTATCACAGATCTTCACAGTGACACAGAGCCTCTAAGAAGCCCAAAGTCTGGTACCTCTGACTGTAGAAGCAAATATGATGCTCCTTTCACTGAAGTGGATGCTATCTCTTAACTGCAACGGAAGGAAAGAAACCTAGAACGAAAACAAATGGACCTCCAGAATACTCCAGTTCCTGTGGGGAAGTTTAGCAAACCTCAGTGCAGTAAGAAGCATCCCTCAGTAGTGTCAGTGTTAGTCCTTTCTATGGGTTTAGCCGAGTAGCACAATGGCTGTCGATACACCCATGTTCCTGTGGAAGGCTCTTCAGAACTGATCTATTTCCCGGGATAGTTCAGGTCAGAGGGGACCTCAGAAGGTTTCTAGCTGTATTGGGTTTAAGTGGCAAGGGCTTGGTATTGGGGGGCTACTGGGGTGACTTCTGGAAAATGCCAGAATTTTCACCCATGTCTGACAGAGACAGTTCCAGCCAGCTCCCAGACAGACCCACTGCTGGCCAAGGCTGAGCCTATCAGTAATGTCGATGATAACATATTTAAGAAAGAGTAAAACTGCTGTGAAACAGCAGCTGGGAGTAAGACCGTGTGAGAGGAGCAGCCCTGCAGCCCCCAGCCCAGAGCAGGATGGGCAGGAGGGGCTCCGGGCGCCGGAGCAGAGGGTCCCCGGCAGCCCCGGGGGAAGCCCCTGTGGAGGCCAGCTGTGCCCCCGCGGCCACAGAGCCCCACGGGGGAGCAGATCCCCACCTGCCCCCGGGGAAGGCCCCACGCCGGAGCAGGGCAGAGTGTGAGGAGTCCTCCCCCTGAGGAGGAAGGAGCAGCAGAGACCAGGTGTGCTGAGCTGCCCGCAGTCCCCATTCCCCGTCCCCCTGCGCTGCTCAGGGGGAGGAGGGAGAGAAAATGGGAAGTGAAGCTGAGCCCAGGAGGGGTGGGGTGAAGGGGTTTTAAGGTTGTTCTTATTTCTCATTATCCAGCTCTGATTTAGATTGACAATAAATTCAATTAATTTCCCCGAGTCCAGTCTGTTTTGCCCATGACAGTAATTGTCAAGTGATCTCTCCTTGTCCTTATCTTGACCTTTTGTCTCATTTTCTCTCCCCTGTCCACCTGAGGAGGGGAAGTGATAGAGTGGCTTGGTGGGTGCCTGGCCACCAGCCAAGGTCAACCCACCACACTAGTCCAACCTCCTGTTCAAAGCTGGGTCAGCTATGAGGACAGAGCAGGTTACTCAGGATCCAGTTTCATCTTGAAAAAATCCAAAGATGGAGACTGCGCAACCTCTATGGGCAAGTTGTCCCACTGCTAGACCATTCTTAAGGAGGAAAAGGTTTTCCTTGAATTCTACTTTAAACCTCTTCTTTTTACTTCTGTTGTCTCTTGTGCTCCTACCACTGTGTCTTTGCCCATTAATGGCCTCCTTGAAGATACTGGAAGAATTCTATAAAATCTGCCCCAAAATTCTCCCTCTTTTCCAGCCTGATCAAGCCAGTTCCATCAGCCTCTCCTCATTTCTGTGAAACATTTTGCTTTCGACCGTTCAGTGACTTAGAGAATGACACCTGAAGACCATAACTAAGTTTGGCTTTTTGGCAGCTGCCTCTGTCACATCTTAACATCGAAGGCTGTGACCAGCCTATAGATGACAAGGTCCTGTTTGTGTAAAATACCACTGTCTCCTAAAGCAGCAGCTAAACTCATTAGCATTACCTACATTGGAATCTCTTCTTTAGCATTAGAAAATTGGAAGTTGGCATTATGTATAAGGACTTCGCAATGTTCTCTCCAGCTTTCTATAGCATGTGTAGAATCATAGAATTCCAGATTGGCAAAGGTTGGAAGGGACTTCTGGAGGTCATCTTGTCCACCCCACCTGTCAAGCAGGGCCACGTACAGCCAGTTGCCCAGGACCATGTCGAGACATCTGTTGAACACCTCCAAGGTGGGAGACTCCGCAACTTCTCTGGCCAACTTGTACCAGTGTGCAGTCACCCCCACAGTAAAAACATATTTTCTGATGCTCAGAGGGAACCTCCTGTTGTTCAGTTTGTGCCTGTTGCCTCTAGTCCTGTCACTGGGCACCACTGAGAAAAGCCTGGTTCCTTCATTCCTCCAATGAGGTATTTATATACATCAATAAGATGCCCCTGAGCCTTCTCTTCTCCAGGCTGAACCTGAGTCCCAGCTCTCAGCCTTTCCTCATATGTGATAAGCTCCAGTCTCTTAATCACCTTCACAGCCTTTTGTTGGACTCTCTCCAGTGTGTCAATGCCTCTTATCAAGTAGCCCACAACTGTACTCCAGATATGGCCCCACTAGTGCTGAGCAGAGGGGAAAGATCACCTTCCTCAACCTGCTGGCAATGATTTGTCTAATGCAGCTCTGGATACCATTCACCTTCTTTGCAACAATGGCACATTCCTGGCTCATAGCCACGTTGGCGTTCACCAGGGATATTTCTGCAAAGCTGCTTTCCAGCTGCGTGACCCCAACATATATTGGTGCCTGGGGTTGTTCCTCCCCAAGTGCAGTACTTTGCACTTGCCTTTGTTGAACTTCATGAGGTTTGACCATCCTTGTACTCATCTTGAGTTGCCTTCCTGTTCTTCCAAAGGTGGTAAACTCTCCTCTTTTCCCTGAGTCCCAGCAAAATCTTCCTGTTCAGTCAGGCCAGTCACCTTCCCCACCAGCTCTTCTTACGGCACATGGGGGCAGCCTGCTCCTGCGCCTTTAAGATTTCCTTCCTGAAGACTGTCCAGCCTTCATGGACCCCTTTGCCCTTCAGCACTGTCTGCCCAGGGACTCTCTTGACCAGTGACCTGAACAGGCCCAAGTCTACTCTCCGGAAGTCCATGGTAGCAGTTTTGCTGACCCCCCTCCTTACTTCACTAAGAATTGAGAATTCTATCATGTCATGGTCGCTAAGCCCAAGACAGCCTCCGACCACCACACCTCCCACCAGTCCTGCTCTGTTCATAAACAGCAGGTCAAACAAGGCACCTCCCTTTGTGGGCTCACTCACCAGCTGTGTCAGGAAGTTATCCTCCACATGCTCCAGGAACCTCCTAGACTGTTTCCTCTCTGCTGTGTTATACTTCCAGCAGATGTCTGGTAGATTGAAGTCCCCTGCAAGAACAAGGGTTAGTGATTGTGAGACTTCTGCCAGTTGCTTGTAGTCACTGGTCAAACATTGGAACAGGCTGCCCAGGGAGGTGGTGGAGTCACCATTACTGGAAGTGTTCAAAAAACCTGTAGACATGGTACTTCAGGATATGGTTTAGTGGGCATGATGGTGTTGGGTTGGTGGTTGAACTTGATGATCTTAAAGGTCTTTTCCAACATTAATGATTCTATGATTCTGTGAGGTTTTTGTGTGCCCATTTCTCCGGCCTCTTGAGGTCCCTTTGGATGGCAGCATCTGCCAAATCAGCCACTCCTCCCAGTTTGGTGTCATCTGCAAACTTACTGAGGGTACACTCTGTTCCCTCATCCAGACTATTAATGAAGATGCTAAAGAGGAGTGGACCCAGTATTGACCCCTGGGGTAGACTGCTACTTAATGGCCTCCAACTAGATTTTGTGCCATTGATTACCATCTTCTGGGCCTAGCCATTGTCCTGGTTTCAGCTGCGATAGAGTTAATTTTCCTCATAGAAGCTAATGTGAGGCTGTGTTTTGGATTTGTAATGAGAAAATGTTGATAACATGCTGATGTTTTCAGTTGTTGCTGAGTCAAGGATTGTGCAGCTTTCCATGCTGGCCTGCCAGCAAGAGGGCTGGGGGTGCACAGGAAGCTGGGAGAGGACACAGCTGGGACAGCTGACCCAGGCTGGCCCAAGGGATATTTCATACTATACAATATCATGCTCAGTATATAAAGCTGAGGCAAAGGAGAAGGAAGGGGATTGGAGACGTTGGGAGTTACGGAGTCTGTCTTCCCAAGAAACCTTTACATGATGGAGCCCTGCTTCCCTGGAGATGGCTGAACACCTGCCTGCCGATGGGAAGTGGTGAATGAATTCCTTGTTTTGCTCTACTTGCATGTGCAGCTTTTGCTTTACTTATTAAACTGTCTTTATCACAACCCAAGAGTTTTCTCACTTTTACTCTTCCCATTCTCTTCCCCATCCCACCATGGGAGAGTGAGTGAGTGGCTGTGTGGTGCTTAGCTGCCGGCTGGGGTTAAACCATGACAGCTATTCAGCCAATTTTCAACCCAACTCAATGGTCGCTTATTCAGCTCATGCTTCAAAAGCATGAGAATCTAAGCTTCAAAACTAAGAGAATCTATGGGAAAGAGTGTCAAATGCCTTACCGAAGTCCAGATAGACAATTTTTGCAGCTGTCCCCTCATCAACCAGCCCAGTCACTTCTTCACAGAAGTTTATCAAATTGGTAGTCAAGCATGACTTCCCCTTGGTGAAGCCATGCTGACTACTCCTGATGCGGTTTTTTTGCCTGTAGTGTGCCTGGAAATGGTTTCCAAGATTAGCTGCTCCATCACCTTCCTAGTCGTCTGGGTAAGGCTGACTGGCCTGTGGTTCCCTGGGTCCTCCTCTTCAAGGCAAAAGTGACATTTGCACTCCACCAGTCTTCATGGCACTTCTCCCCATCACCGTGATGAATCAAAGACTGAGAGTGACCTTGCAATGACATCTGCCAGCAGCTGTCAGCTCCAATCAGCACTGGGCTTACACATGTCCAGTTTGCTTAGGCATTCCTGGACTTGATCCTCTTCCATCAAGGGTACATCTTCTCTGCTTCTGCCTTTCCCCTGGTCTCTGGGACTTGCAATTCCAGAAGGCTGGTCTTGCTAGTAAAGACTGAGGCAAAGAAGGAATTCAGTACCTCAGCATTTTCCCTGTCCTGTGTAACTAGGTCCCACATCTCACTGAGCAATGGGCCCACGTCTTCCCTAGTCTGCCTGTTGTCTCCTAGTTACTTATAGAAGCTATGTACTAATAGATGTCTTTGACATCTCTGGCCAGGTTCAGTTCCATTTAGGCTTTAGCTTTCCTAACTTTGTTTGTGGATGCTCATACAATGTTTCTATATTCCTCCCAGGTTATTTGTCCTTGCTTCCACCCTTTTTTAACCTCCTTTTTGTGTTTGAGTTTGGCTAGGAGCTCTTTGTTCATCCACACACATTTTTGCCCGTAGAATCATAGGGTTGGAAAGGAGCTTTCAAGGCCATCTAGTCCAAGCCCCTCTGCAGTGAGCAGGGACATCTTCAACCAGATCAGGTTGCTCAGAGCCTTGTCCAGCTGGACCCGGGATGTTTCCAGGGATGGGGTATCTACCACCTCTCTGGGCAACCTGGGCCAGTGTTTCACCAGCCTCCTCATAAAAAATTTCTTCCTTAGATCTAGTCTAAACCCACACTCTTTTACCCCTTGTCCTGTTGCTACAGGCCCTTCTAAAAAGTCTGTCCCTGTCTTTCTTATCAGCCCCCTTGAAGTCCTGAAAGGCTGCAACAAGGTCTCCCCTGAGCCTTCTCTTCTCCAGGCTGAAGAATCCCAGCTCTCTCAGCATGTCCTCACAGGAGAGGTAGGAGAGGTGTTCCACCCTTCTGAGCATTTTTGTGGCCCTGCTCTGGGCCCACTCCAGCACGTCCAGGTCTCTCCTATGCTGAGGGCTCCAGAGCTGGATGCAGCCCTGCAGGGAGGGTCTCACCAGAGTGGAGCAGAGGGGCAGAATCCCCTCCCTCACCCTGCTGGCCACGCTGCATTGAGTGCAGCCCAGGATATGGTTGGCTTTGGGGCTGTGAGCACATTGGCAGCTCACATCCAGCTTTTCACTCACCGAAGTCCTTCTCCATGGGGCTGCTCTCCATTCCTTCATCCTGCAGCCTGTGCTGATACCGGGGGTTGCCCCAACCAAGGTGCAGGACTCTGCACTTGGCCTTGGTGAACCCCGTGAGGTTCACATGGGCCCATTCCTCCAGCTTGTCCAGGTCCCTCTGGATGGCATCCTGTCCCTCAGGCATGTCAACTGCACTGCTCATCTTGGTGTCATCTGCAAACTTGCTGAGGGTGCACTTAATCCCACTGTCTATGTCACTACTGAAGATATTAAAGAGCACTGGTCCCTGTACAGACCCCTGAGGGACACCACTCGTCACCAATATCTATCTGGACATTGAGCCATTGACCACTACCCTCTGGGTGTGACCATCCAACCAATTCCTCATCCACCCAACAGCCCACCCATCAAAGCCATATCCCTCCAATTTAGAGAGAAGGATGTTGTGGAGGACCATGTCAAAGGCCTTATGGAATTCCAGATGGACAACAGCAGTAGCTCTTCCCTTGTCCACTGATGTGGTCACTGTCACTCCATCATAGAAGGCCACTAGGTTGTTCAGGCAGGACTTGCCCTTGGTGAAGCCATGCTGGCTGTCTCAAACCACCTCCCTGCTCTCCATGTGCCTTAGCAGAGCTTCTAGGAGGATCTGCTCCAGGATCTTCCCAGGCACAGAGGTGAGGCTGAAAGACCAGTAGTTGCCAGGGTCCTCCTTGCTACCTTTTAAAAAAATGGGTGCAATGTTTCCCTTTTTCCAGTCTCCAGGGACTTCACTTGGCTGCCATGACTTTTCCAATATCATGGAGAGTGGCTTGGCAACTACATGAGCCAGTTCCCTCAGGACTCTGGGATCCATCATGTCAGGTCCCATAGACTTGTGAATGTTCAGGTTCCTCAGGTGGTCACGAACCTGATCTTTTCTTACAGTGGGAGGGACCTTGGTCCTCCAGTCCCCATCTTGCAGGTCATCCCCTCAAGACATGTGGGAAGAGAATCTTCCTACTTGTTGGGGTGCACCACTCTTGAGCTTGGAGGATCCTTGAGGCAGTTTTCTTGGGCCCTCTTCCTTCCTTATCACACAGGACACTCCCAGGCAGATCTCTGAAGAGGTTGAAGTCTGTTCTCCTGAAACCCAGGGTTGTGAGCTTGCTTTTCAACGTCTTCCCTGCCTGCAGGATCCTGAAGTCCACCATCTCATGGTAACTGCAACCCAGGCTGCCTTTGACCTTCACATTCCCAACAAGCCCCTCACTGGTGGTCCGTATGAGGTCCAGCAAGGCTCCTCATTGGCTCTTCTATCACCTGGAGGAGGAAGTTATTGTCACTTTCTGCACTCCAGGAAGCTTCTGCATTGCTTATGTCCTTCTGTGTTGTCCCTCCAATGGATATTGGAGTGGTTTAATTCCCTATGAGGACCAGGGCCTGCAAATGCAAGGCTCCTCCTATCTGTCTGTAGAGGGCCTCTTTGTCAGGTGGCCTCTAGCAGACACCCACTATCAAGTCCCCCGTACCTGTCCTCTCTTCATCCTAATGTATAAACTCTCAGTATGCTCCTCATCCACCCCCAGGCAGAGCTCCAGCTGCTCTCTCACAGAACTGGTTACTTCCCCTGCCCATCTGCCCACCCTGTCCTTCCTGAAGAGCCTGTGTTTCTCCATCACAACAGGTCATGGGAGCCATCCCACCATGTCTCCATGATCCCAGCAAGATTGTAACCCTGGAACTGCACACAGATCTCTAATGCGTCAGTAGGTTTATTCCACACACCACATGCACTAGTGTACATGCACTTTAGAGAGGCACCCCAGCATGCTGATTTCCCAGAAGACGTTTTAGGTATTTCTCCATAATGGTGCCTTGTAGACATTTCATTGCTTATCTACAAGTACTGGAGGTGACCCTGCTTAAGCCCCATTTGGTTTGTGTTCTGTTCCTGTCACATCACCCCATTCCCTTTGCTCATAAACACTGTCCATCACTCCCTGACAGGGCTGCTGGTTACTCTCTCCCTCCCTGGTAAGTTCTAGTTTCAAGCCCTCCTTACCAGGTCAGACATCCTGCTGGCAAAAGTACCTTTGCCCACTTGGTGAGGTGGGTCTCCTCTCCCCAGCAGATGCTGACCTGTAAATAAGGTCCCATGGTCACAGAACCCAAAATCCTGCCACCAGCACCAGTTCCACAGCCAATTATTGGCATGTCCTATTAGTGTCCTTCTCACACCCTTTCGCCTCACTGGTAGGATTGAGGAGATCACCACCTGGGCTCCCATGTCCATGATTACATCCCCAGAGCTGTATGGTCATTTTTATACTGTCTAGGTTGTTCCTGGCATTGTCTTTGGTGACCACTTGGAAGAACATCATGGGGCAATAACCAGAGGGTCAGACAATCCCTTTGGCAATCCCTCCACAACACTTTAGAGCCAGGTCCCATGGCAGGCAGCAAAACTCTCTAAATTATAGATCAGGTCAGTTTCTGTTCCCCATAGTGGGACGCACCCACTATTGTCACTTGCTGCTTCTTCATGGTGGTCTTGCACAGTTTAGGTTTAGGTGGTCCAAATACTTTGCTTGAAAGCACATCTGGCTTCTCTTCAACTTTGAGGGCAATGAACCTGTTTTGCACTTGTATGCTGTTAGGTGGGACGCAAGCCTTCCTCTTGGTGCCAGGAGCCACCACCCTCCATCCTTCCTCTTAACTGGAGGTTTCACCTTTGATGGTGAGGGTAGACACTGCCTGCTTCTCTGTTTCAGGTGGGGACCAAGGATCTTCAAGCTGTTGTGTCTTAGAGCAGATGCTGTTCATCTCCTTCTGATGTTGTGCAGCCTGCTCATAGCTCCACCACTTGGCAGCACAGCTCCACCAAGATGGCATACCTCCTGCAGGACACAGGGACATTGGTCCCAGCCCCAGAGTGAGCCCTAGGCACACCCTGCAGCCTGGGACTTGGAAGGTTACATCCAGCATCCAAAGCTTCAGCTGCACCAAAGCCTCTGCCCTGACTGGAGCAATGGAGCCAACATCTTGTAAGACCCAGGTTACAAGCCTCCCTTCAGAGGTACTACAAACTGCAAGGTCTGTGTGTGACAGCACACACACAGGGACAGCAACCAGACACAAACCTAAATCTCCAAACAACATCATGCATTTGAGGCAACTTCTGTGAGGGTGGTTCAGTATTGGGAAGAAATAGAGGGATCTCTTGCTCAGGGAAGAACAGATCTCTCTAGCTGCCAAGACTGCTTGTCCATTATTTTAAATGATTTGGTATTTATATAATCTATTCTGATTAATTAGACATGCATTTCATTCCTTCTGAGTCATTTACAAGTGCATTATGAATATGCCAGACATTTGAACAGCCTGAATGCTTCTGGTGTGTAGTTGATACCAGGATGCTGGAAGGTTCTCCCAAGCCTAACATGGATTCAGACTTTGCCTCTGCAGGCTGCCCAGGCAAAACAAAAGCTAAAATCTCACAGTAATATTTTGCAGCAGCTCAGCCTGTGATCCTGCATTCATTAACTTTTTATCTTAAGCAACAAAGGATATTGGTTTTTATGGTCCTTTCACATGGTGGTCAAGTTAAAAGCCACAGCAGCTTAACAACCTGTAAGGTTTTTCATTGTCTTTCTGCACTCAGCCCTTCTCAGGCTGCCTCCCCTTAGCTCTCCAAAGGTGAATCCAAGAAAAGAATTTAAAGTGTAATTTATTAATACATCTTCTGAACAGATATTATAAACCCCACAATTGCTGTCTTCTAATTTATTCAGGCAGTGTCTTTGTGGTGGGTTGACCTTGCCTGGACACCAGGTGCCACCAAGCCACTCTATCACTCACCTTCTCAGCAGGCCAGGAGGGGAAAAATTAGGATGGGAAAAAAACAACCAAACACGTGGGTCAAGATAAAGGCAGTTTAATAAGAGAAAGCACAGGCCATGCACAGAAGCAAAAGAAAACATAAGATTTACTCTCTACTTCCCATCAGCAGGTGATGTTCATCCACTTCCCAGGAAGCAGGGCTTCAGTATGCGTAGCTGTTTCTCTGGAAGACAAACGTCAAAAAAACGCTTTTATTGCTGAGCTGATGTCATATGGTATGGAATATCCCATTGGCCAGTTTGGGTCAGCTGTCCTGGCTGTGTCCCCTCCCAAGATCTTGCCCACCCCCAGCCTGCTGGTGTGGGGGAATGCTGGTGAGACAGCCCTGATGCTGTGCAAGCACTGCTTGGCCGTAGCCAAAACACTGGTGTGTTATCAGCACCGTTCTGGCTACTAGTACAAAGCACAGCACTCTGAGGGCTCCTATGGGGAAAATTAACTCCATCTCAGCCAGACCCCGTACAGTCCTTTGTGAGGCGATGGCAAGTAGATGTGTTAGAGCAGAAGCCCATCCCGCAAGCAGAGGAACACAAACTCTGGCATGGCTGAATTACGGGGGAGCCCACTGCTGGGTTTATGCAGCCTGGGAAGCCGGATGGCAGCGCACGTGTCTGAGGAGCAGAAACACCAGAGCCAGGCTGATGACCATAAGCCCAGGGATGATAATTACCCTTTTCCTTAATCCTTTCGGCAAAGGTGTTACACATGCTTTCAGTGGCAGAGCCACAGTGCAGCGGCTGCGATACGGTGTCATGTGTCCTTTCCTCAGGCTCATCCCGTAACATGCCAGGCCGGGAGACGAGCAAGGGTCCTTCCATTCTGTTTGCTGGTGGGGATGTCTGTCTTCCCAAAGCAGGGGCTATTTTTTCGCTTGCATATGTAATAGCTGCCTCCACCTGGGTGACAGGCACCTCCCGTGACTCTCCGGGATGACATGACAACAGCAGAGCTGCAATTTTAATACACTCCAAGTAGTTTTCACAGAGCGAAACCTTAAAAACTCCCCAAGGAGAGATCATCAAGCGGAATGGTCCCTGGTGCTGGATTTATTAGCAGGCAGGACGGGGAGGCTGATGAGCCCGCGCGGCTGAGCAGGCACGCTGTCAGACAGGACTCTTAATCCAATCAGTTACCTGTCGGAGGGGACTGGTCTGCAGCTTCCAACCGCGGCACCACTGGCGAGCACCGTGCCACGGCCCTGAATGCCGGCTGCCCCAGAGTGATGCCCTGGGCGGGGGCCAGGTGTTCCCGGGGGTCCCCATCCTGCAGAGGAGGGGGCACAGTTAAAGCCACACTCGGAGCCTTCTTCCCCTGAAAGGCACTGCTTCCGTGTACAGGTCAGATCCTGCTCAAGCTTGCTGGGAAGACCTTGTAAAGACACAATTAAACATTTCTGAGGCGTTTTGGTGACTTTTCTTGGGCCTCTTCACCCAGGCAATGACCTAGCAGTGCTCATAGATACCTCAAAAATAGCATTGGTGTATTCAAAGCTGACAACCTGTATTGTCTTGCCTGGGGTCTGTAGAAGCCTCTTGCAAAGAACTTAATCCTATAACCATGTCTTGTTCTGCTGATGTTTTTACACAACGCAGCCAAGAAGAGCTGCTCAGGTATTCAGAATTCCTGAAACTCAGTAGAAAATGGTTTTCATTTCAGTGACGGCTCCTTGAGGCTTTTACTACCAAAGGTGACTAGTAAAGCAATAGTTCTACTTTACAGAAAAGGCTGAGGTTTTACAACTTTTGCTTGAGGAGGACAAAGAGCAGTCTCACAAAAGCAGAGCTGCCTGACAGCCCGCTGTCTTGCTGGCTGGCTGGAAAACATGAGGAGCTCAAGATCCTTCTGTCCCCAAACAAGGCACAAGCTTTTTATCCCACAGTGCTGCGAATGAGGCAGTGGAGGCTGGAAACGCAGTCCAGCATTCAGCTGCTGCTGACGACTGCAGAGCCCCGGCTGAAAGCCCCAAGGTGGAGAGCTGAGGCTGATAGAAACGGTTGCAGAGCCAAGTCCTGAGCCCACCGCAGCATTCCCCCTGCAAGGGCAAGCAGAACCCTTTGCTCAGGCTTTCTAGGACAGAGCAAGTCTGTCTGCTCAGTTCAGATGTTGAACTATCCAAGCAATGGGAGGGTTTTCCTAAGGAAGACTGGAAAGACTCCAATGGCGAACAAGTCTGAGTTGAAATAAGAACTCTTCAGGCTTGCAAGCCCTGTCAATAATCTTAACTGAAGTCATTAGAAGGTAAAAACCACGTGTGTATGTATATATACATATAAATATATGTATTTCCAGACCATTATTGCTATGAGGCTTTCAAAACACATGCTGAAACATGAAATATTAAAGTGTTTGTAGCTGCAAGGGCTGCTGCCTTAGATGTTTTCCTTCTTGGTCTGCATGGTGACATTAAACAAAAGAAAAAGAAAAGATATTAAGAGAAAGATGCTTAATTTGCAGATTTAAACAGTGAAGAGTTGAAATATGCAAGGCATGGAGCTATCTAAAACAACCAACCACCCCAAAACACTAAAGCAGCCACAGTACCAGCTTGTCATGGAAAGTGCTGGGTTTCTCCCATATACCTATGGAAATGTTCTGTGCAGAAACAAAGTCTCTCCTGCAAATCTTCACAAATAAACGTGGCTAGCCACACAAGGGGGAGAACCTGTGCTTCCTCTGAGCTGGGAGAGATGGCAGGGACAGTGGTGGAAGCGCTGCCGGGTGCAGCGGGGAGGGAGGTTTACCAAATTGCACTCCATGGGCAGCATCACAGGAGAGAGTGAGATGAAGGGGACCTGCAGTGGCAGCACTGACGATGGTGGTTTGAGCCCGAGCTTGCTTCGTGCATGCCAGGGTTTTACTAGCTGTGGTGGCTAAATCTGCCTCATTCTGGGAAACATGAAAACTACTTGTGGAACAAGAAAAGTACACCCTTCATCACGGAGCAGATGGGGGACAGGTCCCTGCCCCTTTGTGACCACTGCTCAGGCACACAGGGGCTCTGTCCCACGGCAGCTCTTCTGCCTGGAGAAAAGCATTAGACAGTACTGACTGCAAATCCGCTCCCCTTTCTCTTCTGCATCCTACCACTTCATCCTGAGGAGGTCCATGGAGGCAGAGCACATTCATTTGAACTCTCTGGATGTTTCCCGTTACTGTGTGCTTTGCCTCCGTGGCTCCAGCCACCAGTTTTTATGACGGTCTCTCCATGGGCTTCTCCCTGTTACTACAGGAAGGTTGTTGTCAGCTTCAGCAAACTCCCGAAGCAGGGCAGACTGGATCGCCAGCTCTCCACGCTGTCCAGCCTCTCTGCACTGCGTGGGCTCAGCATCGCACAGTCGCAGCCCTGCTGCTGCTGGTGAGGTCTGGCACTCTCACAGCCTGCACAGCTGACGAGGGGCAGTGCAAGTGCACGAAGTTGGTCTTTTCTGCTTTAATAACCCCAGGATGGCATGCTGGATGGAGCGTCTGGAGGGTCCTCGTTGCTCAGCTAGTTTTGAAGTCAGTGGTGAGACACTTTGGCAGAGGTAGACCACACTCGTGGTGGGCTTTTTGGGAATGCTGATCCCTGTGTTTTGAGTGCCAGTGCCGAGGCAGGCAGGACGTGGGCATGGCTGCCTGTCCTGCTTGCCCGGGAGCACCCTGACTGCAGCAGGGACGCTCCGGAGCTGGCCGGAGATGAGCACCCCGGCAGGATTTACTGGTGCGAAAAGCCGGAGCACGCCAGGCATGTGTGCCCCCGGGCGGAGCGGCTCTCCCCTGGGACAGGGACACCAAGACCCAGGCTGTCCTGGGCTGGTGGAGGTCCCGTGTCCCTCCACCACCAGCTGCCACAGCTGCTCTGCGCTTGCTGCGCATCTCAAAGCCACCGGCAGCCCTGCCATCTGGGTGCACCCTGCCCGCTGCCCGGCGCTGCCCGGCCCGGCGCTGCCCGCTGTGCACTGTGGAGCAGCTGGAGCTGCCGGTTGGCTATTTCCTGGCTTTTCCCGGCGACCGGAAGGGCCGGTGGGGCAGGGCAGCGTGCGGGCAGTGCGGGCAGCGAACCGAGACCCACACTGAGCCGTGGGGAGGGCAGGGTGTGGGCTGTGAACGGGAAGAGGCGACCCTCCAGCAGTCTGAGAGCTGTAGCGGCAATAGCATCATTAAAACAAACAAAATAAAACCATCGCGATTTCTTTTTTTCCCCCTCTTATTTGCCAAACAGCTTTATCAAAAACTTGTTTTACTCTTTTATGTTTTCACAGCATCCATCCATGACCTGGGGTTGCAGGAACCCTGGGTTCTGTCCCCACTGCAACCTTGAGTGAGCCTGGGCGAGTCAGTTCTGTTATAACCTGAAAATTGGGAACTTGTCTTGCTTTCCCACCCTTTGTATCTACCACTGTTTAAATAATGTCTTTTGTTAGCTATGACAGGACAACAGCTATACAATTTTACTGGGTCCCATAGATCATTCTGGGATACAAAGTATGTAGAATAGAAACCTCTGCCTAGAAAAATACTACATAGCTCAGCAGAAATAAATTTGTTTTCCTTAGAATAAGAATAAAATTTTCCTTAAAATAAATCCAAAGTCACCATCAATTTACATAATTTCTGTTCTATAATTGCAAATTGAATGTGTGAACTTGTTATTTTCTGAAACATCAGAAGCTCAATATATGGCAATAGTGGTTGCTCTGTTGTCTGTGAATGATCATTTCCAACATTTTCTGTCCTGAGCCTTTAAAGAAAAACACAAGTGGTTATATTTTAATTGTATTTATGACTCCTGCAAATTTAAACAGAATTAATGACTCTTTTTGCTCCATCTGTGACAGAACCTGCCAGGAACACGAAGTGGTATTGCTCGTTTTCCTTCTAGTAGCCAGTGCCACCTTTTGATCAAGGAGACAATTTTTAACATGACTGGACTACACTATTTCCACTTACACCAAAAGGATTTTTCTGTTTGACCTGTTCTTGAAAGTACCACCACTAGGCTTCTGAAGCGATGCAGCATGCTGACCACCAGAACACAGTTTGCCTGTAATTTACATTTGGTGGTTATAAAGAATCTCATCATGGTCGCCGAGAGAATAGAAAGGACCTTCTTGGGGTATGTTCCTGCTCTGAGCTGCCGTATTCACATCCAAGGGTGAACCTCGTGCTACCACTGGGTGGTTGTTCAAATACATGTTCAACTAATACATTTGACCAATGTAGCAATATAAACCTAGGAAAACAGTAATACGGCTCAGATTAACAGGTATTTCCAACTAAATAAAGTGAAAACAGCAAACTCTCCAGCACTACAAGCAGTAAAATCCAGTGTACAGGGAGACAGACTATATGGGAAGTTCAGCTGAAATCAAGTGAAAAATTAATTCTGAAGGGTGCTACATATCTAGAAACCCCATAATTTACAACATACACTTCATAATTCCAAACTTTAGAGAGCATGGATCTGCAAAGGACCGCTTCTGTCTCTGCTCCTGCGGATATCCCCTGTTTTCTGTTTATTTCTGCCTACCATTTGCAGAGAGGGCTTGAGTAAGCGAGCCTGCAATGTCTGACAGACTTTGCAAGACTTTGCAAGACTGTACTCACCTCGTGTTTGTGTACATTACAGTTTCATGTATTTTGCTGAGATTTTAGAAGGGCACAGGCAGCGTGCGTGGGGTTGTACGGGAGGACAGCTTGGACTTCGGTGGGTCGTGTGTCCCGAGAAAGACGCTGCTGCGTGCCGGCGCGGCGGTGGTGCTGTGCTCGCCAGGTCGCCTGGGCTGCCGGTGCCGGCGGGACTCGCCCTGCCCGCCGCTGTGACGCAGGGATGCCGAACTCTGAAACGGAGGGGTTGTGCTGCGGCAGTGCTGATGTGCAGGGCTCTACACCACCCCGCGCTGCAGCAGCTGTGCGCAGGCGCTTGCCATGTCCACTGCTAACCTCCAGCGGGGCTGCCATGCACGGGAGCACATCTTCATTTTTCTGACTACGTTTGCCAGCACGATGCTCCTGTGTCCACAGCACATGCCTTCAGCCAGCCACAGTGCCTTCCCGTAGCTGGTCCCACTGCAGACAGGTCCTGCGAGGGCTGGCCGGAGGGAAGCAGGGGAGTGGTGCCAGCACCGCAGCCCATCCGTCTCATGGGGATGCAGGGACCCTCTTTGTGCCAGGGCAGAGAGGGGAGCTCAGGGACAAAGCAGGGGCTCATCTTTCAGAAGCAGCATCCCTCTGGTTGGAAACTAATCTGGATAAAGACTGGATGTGGACTTAAAACACCAGTGCTCTTTGTGAAGGACTCTGTGTTGAGAACTCTTCTGTTCGCTATGATGCAAAGATAAATCATAAATAAAGATAAATAAAGATAATAAATAAAGATAAATAAAGAAGATAAATAAAAAAGAAGTTGCTAAAACACTGACATTCAAAAAGTTGCAGTGTTTACAGGCTGTAAGGAAACCAAATAACCTAGCCCTCTCCCCAAAATAGCATTGATGCTCAAGAGTGGGAACCTGATACTTCCAGACGGATGCGGTCACTCCTGCTCTCGGATGTGGCAGGGTTACTCATCGAGTCTGGAAATCAATCACTTCCTTCCCCATCCACATAGGCAGGGAAATAAGCCAAGGCAGTAGCACAAAGGAGGCCTGTGGCAGCTAACACAATGATAATGGTAACCGCATGGGACTCCTACTCAGAGAGCTCAGAGTAGTTGCTGGAAGACCTGGTTTCATTGTCCTGGGCATTTATAATCAAAGCCTAACAGCTCAGAGTCATACATACTAGTTAGTACTTTTCTGTTGCCCATGTTGTTCCTCTGCTCTAATTACGGAGCGTAAGTTTGAAGACAATTGCGGAAGCATTACTTTGCTGTACAGAGGTGAGGATGCCTTTAGACTCATGGACACTTTTTATAGCATGGATGTGTCTTTTGCCTTGTGCATTAATTGCTTATCAACTTGTGTCAGGCACCATCCTATCAGTTTCCTCATTTTTACTTTTGCATTGTCAAAATCTTTCCCAAATGGAGCGGGGGAAGAAGACTAAAAACAGGTGCCCAAGAAACACTTCTCATCAATTCTCTTCACCTAGCATTCTCCATTTGCTTTTGTGGATTTGTGCCACTGTTCCCTAATCAATGAGCAATATCTCCCCTTCCCCTAATATCTCCCCCGACCCCAAACCAAATGGATAATAACACATTTTTTCATTCTAGTATTTTGGGGGTAGTTTATTTAATTTTATTTTAAAAATTAAAATAGTAATAATAAATTACATTAATACAATTCTACTTTCAGGCTTATAGGTAGTAGATAAAGATGGCAGGCTTTTAGGAAATAAAAACCTCCACAGAATAAAATGTAGCTGTCAAACTTTGTAAAGTTTCATTACATTCACAAAATGTAATGCTCAACAAGACATAGACCCACTTTATTCCTGTCTTTTGGCTTGAGGCAGACAGTGCCTTTGTGCATCACTGGTAGTTTTAGACCGAATTCTGCTGCATTTGATGTCAGGCTTGACACCCCCAAGAATTTATTATGGGAGAAACAGGTATGACATGAGAATAGCCAAAACAACACACCAACAGGATCTTCTTCCAGATTTTCCTGCCGGGTTAATGCCGAAAGGGAGCATTAGACTCATCACAAAATGTAGGGAGACTTGCCCAGCACCGTGCCCAGCTCACCTGTGTTGGAGAGGCTTTGGCATGTGGGAAGTCTCTGTGCTCCTCTCCCTCCTCCTCCTTACTCCTTCCTTTGCCCTCGCCTTACATGTCCCCTCTCCTTGCAGAGAGGAGCTGCAGGCGTTTCAGGAGCCTGGTGGCAAGCAGGTCACCACATGGCGTGAGGGCAAACTGCGCCGGTGCCAGCACTGCTGTCAGCCACCACCCTCCTTGAGGAGGAGCACATCCCCACACGCAGCCAGATCCCCACGTATGAAGACCTAGCACTGCCTCTGAGGACCTGGGTGGACCTTAATTAGCAGTGCCTATCTATGCGCAGCCTAAGGCTTGTGTTTCATGTGGAAGAACGCTCAGTAGTTTTACTCCAATAATCAATTTTTCATTGGTTGCACCATGCAGAAAACACAAAATCCAAGTCATTTCTCATTGTCTACGTGGATTTGAGAATTGTATTACGGAACTTCAGTTTTGTTTAAGTGGTATTCAGGAGAAGAAAAGGAGAAATAGAAATGCCATGCATTTTTCCATTAATTATGAAGACACAAAGAAGAGATCCAGACACATTTAACATTACCGTGTCCTGAAGTGGTTCAACTACCCTGGGGCAAAAAGAGGGTAATTCAAAAAATGTCACTTAGTCAGAGTGTAATATTGTTTTAGAGCAGTGTACTGTCACTTTTCAGATTTTACACGATGCTAAAGTTACAGTCTTTTTACATAGCTCAGAGGCTTTTTTATATGCAATTCACAAGGTCTAAGCTGCTAGGAAGAGCAGGCATAGAGAAAAAGAGAATGTTGCCGGTTTTCCCTTTTCTTTACCCAGGTCTGTGGGATTCAGGCCCCTAGGCCGTACTTTCAGAGCTGCCTAGGGTCAGAAATAGATGTCCACTCAGAGGGGACAGGATCTGGGTCTCTAAATGGAATGCAGAATTTTCCCAAAGCATGCAAAGCAATGCAGAAAATGTGTGGTGCTGGTGGGCACACTGCTGCCTGCTGCCAATATCGCACTGCAGTGGAAAACACAGCCCGAGAGTGACGGGGCTGTGTGCTTGCTGCATAGGGCCAGCAGCCCAAACATTTTCAAGAGTGCTCAGACTCGACTTCCAAGGTCACCTGCTCTCATAGAGGTCCGTACTGGTCAGGGGTGCAATGGAGTCTGACACCTGAGCAAGGCAGCTGCATAGGTGGGATATCCTCAGACAAGCGTCAAAGCAGGACAGGGTTTATTTTCCATGGTGTAAGCATCAGGAGCATCTGGTCTACTTGCATCTCTACCAGAGTGCAATGTGTGCACCACGAATGTTGGCGCATGCAACGCTGGTGCTGCCTATCAAAGAGGGGACCCAGACTTTGGCACTCCTCAAGATTTCTGAAGATTAGATGAACACTGTCCAGCTTCCCACAGGGGTGTTTGGCCTGAGCCAGCTCTTGAAGGCATGGTGTAACCGTTCGGAGGTGGCCTGCTTCCCCACTGACTGAATGGTGTCCAGGCTACGGCTTGGACCACACACTGGCCTTTTAAACAGTTGGGGTGGGAAAGAAATCCTGCAATGAAAATGTTCTGCAGAAGTACCTTGACAGCACTGTTTATATATATTGGCACTTGAACATCTTTGCAAGTTTAACCCAAACTGCTCCACTACTGAAAATACATCTTGAGGTGTTTTAGAACTTTACCCTATGAGCTGTTCTGGAAAAGCCATATCCTTTTAAGGATATGGCTTCAGTGTTATGTAAAGCGACAAATGGAGAAGTAAAAGTTGGTGAAAGCCTGGGGAGGGATAGGACAGCAAGGCCCAATTACAAATCCACTTTGTATAAATCTGGTTTTCCAAGATGTTATTCCTTAATGAGAGGTAGAACAAAGTGATTCTGGCATGACAAAACAAGCCAGATCCTGAGAGTCCAGAGCCTGGCTTAAAAACATGACATTTTATGGGAAGAAACCAATTGGCTTTATACGCTTTCTGGGTTTATAAAGTCAGCAATAAATTGGATTGCTAACTCAGTTATCTGAAATACAGGCTTCAGAGACTAAATGTGGACACTTATTATGGAGAAAATCTTCACCTTGTATGTCCAAATGCAGAGTAGAAATACTGTCATTTCCCTTGGGGAGTTGAGAGGCATTTGCCCAGGTCACATTTTTCTCCTGAGAGCTAATATGGATAAGACCAGGAAGGAAAGACAAATCAAGCTGGGGACACGGTGCCTGATAACCTTCCCTGCAGTAGGTGCAGCCACCCAAGGGCAGGCACTGGTGCACAAAATCTTCAGCAATAAATAGCATTCATTTGGACCCTGATGTCATCCAAAGATGAAAACAATCAAGGTGGTGGTGAGATCTAATTATTGCATCTCAGCCATCAGTACATCTGAGACATCCACCCTGAAGGAGGTGGACCTCTTCGATGACGACGGATGAAAGCAGTGACAGCTCTCAAGGGACTCATGGGAGCCAGCAATTGTGCGACAAGCGATGACTTCCCTGGAAGGGACCTGACAAGAGCAGAGCATTTGGCATATCTGCAAAGTCTGGGTTTCTTTGGGCTTTCATTTGTCTACAGCTGTCTGTGCCAGTGGTGTGGTGGGGAACAGGCAACACTATGGAACAGCAAAAATGGGCTGTAAAATCCCAATTTTGTTCTTCCTGATTGACACATCATTGTAAGAAGGGAAAAGCATGAGTTGGTTCAAATTGCCCAGCAGCAGGCCTGCTAATTTCTTACACCATCTTAACAAATACATTCAGGAGGACCAGCTCCAAACCTGTCCTGGACAGGGCCTTCTGTTTGGAAAACTCCAGGATTGCAATAGCTGCTGTAGCCTGATGCAGAGCTGGAAAGTAAGGGTGGTCCAGCCATTCAGCTTCATCTCAGAGCCCTTCAGAAGACCTCACAAAGAGGTAGTCCAGAGGCTGAGGTTACCCTGGGACATGGGAGAGAGTAGGAAATTAAGAATGACAATAACATCACATTTCAGCTTTAAGTTGCAGTTGACCTCTCATAACTATTACTTTAGAAAGAAAAAGGAGAAATACATAACTGGGACCCATCACAAAACCGACATCCTTCAAGCTTTTCTTCACTCGGCTATAGTCAATACAATCCACCTTGTCTGAATGTCTCTGTGGTCTTGCAGCACGTGAACAAATGCATGCCTTGTGATAACCCCTACTTCCCTTCACACGTTCTTTATATTTGGAACTCCACCAGATGGTGACACATCAGAAAACTAAGCAAAAATCCATGATCGGATAAAAACAAGCTTCTAGTAAGTGGGTTTGTACCTATTCTACCTTATGACTCCTTGTCTCTTCCAGTTCTTGCATCAACCCCTCCTCTGCAATTAAGTCACTGGTGTGATTCAAGTCAAGTTACTTACTGTAAGAAAAGGCAAATCCTCTCCTAAGGCACTAAGCTTACAGCATTATGCATCCCTTCCCTTGTATTTGCTTCAGTGGTAGGCAGGTGGTCTTGGGTGCCAAGCCACACAGCTGGGGCATTGCACAGAGAAGCATGTAGCCCTAAGTCATGGCATGACAGGAGGATGTAAAACCTCCTTTCAGCAGATCTCCTATGTAGAGATCTGGAAAACTAGTCTCCAACACTAACCTGAATCCAATTGTACTTGTTGCACTTTGTTCAAGTATTTTGCAGGAAGAGACAAAGACAATTTTATATTCATTATTTACAAAAAGTTAAAGATAGTTTAACCAAAGATAGTTAACTTTTTAGCCAACAGAAAACTGAGGATATTTTGGGTTTTTTAACTTTTTGTAGATTTTCTTCAATGACTATTAGGAGGACTGGAGTGCTAGAGGGGCACAAAAGAGCGATAGACCTATTTTAGAATTAGTTTGAATTTTACTGAAAATTTTGTAATTTATTTGAGCAAGAAGACCTGTGGATAATTCCAGACTGAGTCTAGCTGGTGAGCAGGCTAGGACTTGGTACGAGACACTCTGCAGTGGCAAACTGACATTTGAGCAGTACCTCCAAGACAAGGCTGTGCTGCCTATTGCCCCATGTGGGGCAGAGAGGCTGCTGGCCTAAGTAACTTGTGGAGAGCAGCAGATGTGGTTGTGGGTCAGGAGAGGATGCGGGGGCTTCCGGGGGACCTCCAGGAACGAACTCACTAGGTCTGTGTCCTTGCCCATAGTACAAGTGTTCAGTAACAGCATGTGGGAGGAAGATGTGCCAGTGGAAATGTGCACAGAGAATAATTCTTTTGGGTATAAGATTTTTGTTGCCGTCAAGATTGACAGTTTGGTGTAGACAGGCAGAGAGAGAATAGGGGAAGAAAAAAGAAAAACCCCGCAGGTTAACCTGACAGCCGGTAGGACCTGGAGGAAAGCCCCTGGCCAAGGCAGAGCCCCCGGGGCACAGATCCATCGGCGCTCCCCCCGTGGCGTTGCGCCCTCGCGGGGTACCCCTGGGTCCCTGGCCGGCAAGGAAGGACCTCTGCATGGGCATCCCTTTTCTCAGCTGGAGGGGGAAGTTTTCGGCCTTGGGTGCCCCTGGTCCCCGCATAAGGCTGCTGTGAGGATAAATGCTGTGGGCACGTTCGCACTGGCTGCTTTAGCCACAGCAGTGCTCCCTCCAAGGTGGTGCTAATTTTACAGCACCTGAAGACGTGTCCTGAGGCTCTCGCCTTGATCATGTACCCTTTTAGCTTCTAATTTCTTGGATTTGTCACACACCCTGTAGATTAAAACATAGTATTTTATCTCTGAATCATTAACTTTTGTTGCTTTCTTATACCCGTTTGGATCTTCTTCTGCTCCAGACAGCTCTGATTATAAATAGTTCAATAACACATATCCTCCTTATTTTAAGACTATCATTTATATGACTGGAAGTATGAATGTGCAGTAAGTTAACAGTGATGCCATAAAGAGGCTAAAATAATTAATCACTTTGCCGCAGTTAATGGATTCAAGGGCACAGGAACGTGTACATGAGCTCCTGCCAAGGTTTCAAGAACATGCCCAGGAGACAAGAAAAAGTGAAGGTGTAAATAAGCATTTGGAATGAAAACTTTGGGGAGAGGGTGTGCAAGCTCCTGTGTCTGTTGAACATCAGGGTGTCCAAAAACTGGTCTGGGAATGTCTCCCAGCCCTGCAAGGACTGGGAGACAGGAGTTGGTGCAGAGAGATGCCCAGCAAAGCCCAGACCCAGCCGCTAGGGAGGGAGAGGAGCGGAATGACAGTAATGACGCTAAGGGAATTCCTCCAGGAAGAGTGTGCAGCATGCTTTCTGCACTACTGCTTAGTAGATGTGCAAACAACAGGCAAGGCACTGCTAACTCATGCAATATTAGAAACCTTGCCTTTGCAGATGCAGTGCCATATGGATAACAAAACCCATCCCAGCAACTGGGGGCCAGCTGCAAGCCAGAGCTGCCTTCCGTGGGCTTACATGGTGCCGCTGGTCTCAGTGGCTCCTACGGTCCAGGGGTGAAAGTCATCTGCAGTTCTTCTCAGGTCACCCTCCCTTTCATTAATCAACATCTTCAGCTCACTGTTCTCTGCCTCAACTAAACATTGTCCCCACAGAGCCCTGACTGAAGCGCACTGAGGGACACGGCCAGCAATGGGTTTGCTCACCATGCATGGGTACAGACGTAGGTACCAAAGTCAGGTGTAAAAGTGATGTTATACATCATGAAATCTGCAGACATGATGTGGTGCGTGCAATCCACGTCCTTTCCCAGCCACCACCTGGGACAGCTGTTGATGGCATTAATGGGGTGGTTGCCTCTGCTGGCCCGTGGCTCTGGAGGGATGGCTTGTGAGGATCCCCTGATAAAAGGGGGACATGCCATCCAGAGGGACCTGGACAAGCTCAAGGAACCTCATGACGTTCAACAAGACCAAGTGCAGGGTCCTGCACCTGTGTTGGGGCAATCCCCCGTATCAGCACAGTCTGGGAGATGTAGGTATGGAGAGCAGCCCCAAGGAGAAGGACTTGGGGGTTCCTGGTGGGTGAAATGTGCACTCACATCCAAAGCAGCATGGCCAGCAGGTGGAGGGAGGGGATTCTGCCCCTCTGCTCCTCTCTGGGGAGACCCCCCTGCAGGACTGCGTCCAGCTCTGGAGCCCTCGGCACAGGGGAGACACGGACCTGCTGGAGCGGGGCCAGAGGAGGCCCCAGCAACGCTCCGAGGGCTGGAACAGCTCTGCTGGGAGGACAGGCTGGGAGAGCTGGAGGGGCTCAGCCTGGAGAAGACAAGGCTCCAGGGAAACTTTATTGCAGCCTACCAAGACTTCAAGGGGTTGTTAAGAAGGCTGGGGACAGACTTTCTAGCAGAGCTTGTAGTGATCGGACAAGGGGTAACAGTTTTGTAACTAAACAAGGGCAGATTTAGACTAAATCTACAGAAGAAATTTTTCATGAGGAGGGTGGTGAAGCCCTGGCCCAGGTTGCCCAGAGAGGTGGTGGATGCCTCGTCCCTGGAAACATCCCAGGTCAGGCTGGACAGGGCTCTGAGCAACCTGCTCTGGTTGAAGACGTCCCTGCCCATTGCAGGAGGTTGGACTAGATTAAGTCCTTTCCAACCCAAAGATTCTATGATTCTATGAAAAGCTTAACAGGAAAGAAACTGCTGGCCCAAGCAATGTACACAGTAAGTCCAAGGGCTCAAAATCCCCAGGCAGACGTGCCATCCCGGCTTAGGAGTATAAGTTGTACTGATTTGAAGTGAGATCTGTAACAAGAGCTGAGCTGAGCCTCCAAATCAAAACAAATTCCACTTAATAAGAGCACACACTTTCCCAGGAGTTGCTCACTTCCCTAAAAATGCTACTGGGGAGGGGAAAGAAGGGAGCTGAGGACTAAAATTGTACTTTTGGCATGTTGAAACCACATGTACACATTTTATGGGGTATTTTGGTGTGGAAAACCAGAGTTCCTCAGGTTTTCCTCTGCTCCTTCAACGCCAATGCCCAGGAACCAGGCACACGTACAGACATGGCCAGACCAGTTGATGGCATGGGTGCAGATGCCACTGGTAATTAGTAGCTAGTTATCCAGAATTAAATGCCTCTCACAAAGACGATACTGTTATTCGTAGGTAGCTCACTTTCACCATCATCAGCCTGAGGCTGAACTGGTTTATAAGATACTGAGCCCTGCGTGAAATTAGGCCCCAAGTGCCACCTCTTCCCTTGCTTGCCAGATTTTGTCCAGCTGGTGCAAAAGCCCACATGCATGCTTTCTGAGCTTCACAGAAACATTTGCCCCATCCCTAGGACAAAGAGGTAACCAAAAGAGAGCTCTTCTGAAACACATCTCCACACCCCTGTGAAATTTTATCCTAAAGCGAAGGAATTGTTGCATGGGGGGTTGGAGGGGAATAAGAGATAGCAAAGGAGAAGGTAGACAGAAACATTTCAACTTACTCATTATGTGACTTGTCTGTGTTTGATTTTCCTTTGTAGGACTGACTTCTCCCTTTTTCTTTTTTTCAAAATACATTTTTTTCTGTCTCTTTTCCAGTCCACTCAGCTTGAAGCAATGAGAGTGCTATCACGGATTACCGGCAGGTCAGAGAGGGCAAATTACTTGCCAAAATAGTCTCTCTGCAGGGTCTTATTGGTGTTATGTGCTAAGTTATGTGATAAGTCAAAGTTAGCGTTGCATAACATCCTCTCAGTACTTCTTGTAACGGTTGTTGCGGTACAGAGAGTGATTCACTTTCTGCAATGCTGTGGCTGTTTTATTCCTGCTGAAACTTTTCACATGCATGTGTTAGCTTATTGCTCACTGATTCCTGCTTCTTATTCATGCCTTTCTGCCAAACACATGCCTGCTGTCACTTGATCATAGTCCTCTGACTTGTGACTAAATGCAGGTTCAGTAGAAGGGTGTCTTGCTTACACTTGATTACTGAATTTATGGCTCTTTAGGTCACAGAAAAGTCACTCTGAAACCCCTAAAAAGGGTGAGATATTTTGGCTAATACTTACTGAGCCAATAGACCTAAAACTCTAAAGTCTGTAGGACCCTTCTCTGCAGGTCTCAATGGAGGGCACGTGCCTGGGACTAGGCTGGGAGGAAAGGGTGAGGTGTGCCTCAGGTGCAGCTCCCGTACACTGAAAAGCCCAGACTAAATGTGATGGTGTCCGTGTATTTGACATCCTTGTGTGTTTGGAAGGACCATGCTATGGGCCTGTGTACTGATTTATCCTGGATGAAGATTGAGCCAGTGTGTGCTGGCAGCCCTCATGGTCTGGTTCTGCAAGGTTCATGAAAGGACAGGCATGAAGGTTTTCTGCTGGCAGCACTAGGACTTAGTGGTGTAACCAGGAAGGACGAGGTAGTCCTTGAGATATCTTCATTACCCAGTATTTAAAAACAATCTCCTGGCATTTCCTCCTTCTTCCATCTAATGGAGATGTTCTTGGAGAGGTTTTTGCCTCCTTGCCTTGAAAGACAGACTTCTGGTGGCATCGCCATTGATGAGGTTGCTCTGTTCAACCAGTGCGGTGGCTCAGCCACAGGTGTCGTGTAGGTTATGAAATGCAAAAGCATAAAAAGAGTTAGCAGGCTAACCAGGCAATTACTGCTTTTGTTCATTTTTTAAAGGAAAAAAAATGTGAAGATGTATTTCTGATACTTTGTGATAACCATTTCTCTGTGAGTATCAACGGAAGCCAAGGGCCACATGTTAGGCAGATGTAGGTCCACAATGTTGAAAACAGTGCTTGCTTTGTTTGTTTTAGGTGCTGTGATATCAAGAGTCTTCCCTTCTTCCTTTTTACCTTTTTCTCCATCCGTTCATTCCTCAGCTGCTCCAGCGATGCGGCCACTTTCCTCTGGCAGCCCTACCCTCCCCTGCAAGTGTGCGAGAGGCACCGGTGTGCGAGAGGCATGCGAGAGGCGTGCGAGCGGGGATGCTGCCCACTGTCTGTGTTCACCATTCGTACATTCCTGCACTACTAACACGCTTCCCACAGTCCCAGGGAATAGGTGGAAAGGCAGATCATCATCAGGCGAGGTTTCAGATTAAAGGACAAATGTAGTTGGCCAAAGTGAACGATTATATGAAACAAAAGGAAAATAACGACTAAAGATCTTTCATTGCAGCCAGCTAATTATCATGAGTTCTGGACTTAACTGTTCAGGCATAGAATTAAAAACCTTAATTATATTGTCACCTTTGTCTCTCAGCTCCCACTGCCCACAGATGAATCCATTTACTGTAACTGCTGCTGATGGGAAGAAATTGATGGCAGTCCCAGTGAGGTGGGAGAGAGGAGCTGGAGAAAAAAGAATGCAACGTGGTGATGGCTGCACAGCTGGGTGACAACTACATCCCAGGACATTATAAATTAAAAATACTTTTAATGAGACAAATACAGGTTTGATGGGTTTCTGGCTTTCTTTGCACTCCCTCCCCCTTCCCACGCTCTTGCTGGCACCAACATTGCCTTTCTAAGTTTAAGTCATGCCACCTGTCAGATCATTCTCCTTCCTCTGCTGCCTCATTTGTGGCCCCACAAAATCTCTGGTGTGCTCGTGCTCCGGAGAGGATGGGTGCTGCTGGAGAGCCGTGGCCGTGCCGGAAGCCGCGGGAGGGGATTTTGCTAGTGACAACCTCAAGCATTGGGTGTTCATGAGCAACAGACCTGGCAGCCACGCAGCATCGGTGCCCCCTCCTTGGAGACAACGAAGAGTTTGGTGCTCACCCAAAGTCTTGCTACTCGCCTAAAGACATCAGTTTATTTTTCTTTTTTGTCCCCTCAGTACTGGGAATTTTTTTCAAGACCTCTCAAATTGACAGTCGGTGAGCCGAGGTGTTCCTCATGAGTAAAATTAAGGGGTTTCATTAGCCGTTTTGTCCCTGGGCAGCATGCACGCCAGGCTCAAGCTCGGCAGTGCCGGGGTCTGCAGGCGCCAGATCTGGACCTGCCAGCAGCATGTTTTTTGCACAGGTTGCCATGGCTACGCGGGATGAGTTAATGTGACGGAACCAGCACGGGGAGCAGAGGGCTCGCTGCGGATGCGGCCAGTGCACATGGCTGTGTCGGAGGCAGCGCGCGTTCACACCGGTTTATTACCCTCATGTAGTGGCAAGGCTTCCTGCTGTGGGTTTGAAAGCTTCAGCTTCAAACTCTATCCAAGCCCGGTGGCGGCGGCTGCGGCATGGCCACCTCATCCTCTCGGCCGCCTACCAGCCCCCGTGCTGGCCGGAGGGGCTGTGCAGGCACCCTGTGCCCATCCTCCTCCACCGACACCGAAGTTAAGGTTTGTGAGGAGGAGAAGTGAAGCTGCCCAGACCTCACAGCAACAGTAATGGTGTCAAACCCAGCCTTAAAACTGGCTGGCAAGGCCGCAGGGCTGTTTCTGGACAGTTTTAAGGACTTACTGACCGCTCACAAGCATCCTGCTTTGCAGTCTGCTTTCTCCGATTATACGTGGATTTTTTTTTCGATTTTAATGTGGAAAACTGCTGTCCTCTCTACTTACTGTAGCATCTCCTCTCCTCTCCTACAATTTCAGTACATCACACTCTGGACTTTACAGCTGGGCAGATCTAAGCTGATTTACACTGTGAAGCTCCTTCTCTGGTGCAAACATTTATATGTTTATCCTGTGTTCCTGTGGTAGATGCTGACAGTTGGGCCACATCAAATCTAGTTAGTCATTACTGCTTGACTTTTGTTTCTGCAAAGCTGAAAGACCAGCCTCAGCCCAGGGATATGACCAAGGTTTAGTGTTACTGCTGCTAACCTGGGACAGACTCATGGACTCATGCTCACAAACTCCCTGTAGGTGCCAATGTGTTCCTGTGCTGGCGGAAATTCCGAAAGCTTGGAGAAACACATGGTAGAGGAAACTGGGATGAGGATTTTTTGTTTGCTGTGATTTTTTAAAAATTTTTCTTTCCAAAGGTTGAAATACAAGCTACAACTTCAACAGGAAAAAGAATCCATTTTAAACCCTGGGAAAAGCCAATAGCATGTAGCTGAAGATGTCCCTGCTCATTGCAGGGGGCTGGACTAGATGAGCTTTAAAGGTCCCTTCCAACCCAAAGTATTCTTTGATTCTATGATGCTATCAGAAAGTTGCAATACAGCATTATAAATGGCTTAAGAAAACCTGAACAATGTGAATGAAACTGAGGAAGGGAAAACAAGTGATTTTGACCTCCTTTGAATAACATAATTCCAATTGATTCAGTTCAACTCTCTCTTGGTTTTTATAAGTTTTGCGTTTTCTGGTTGACAGCTCCTATCCAGATGCCTGAAATTTTTGGAAAATCCCCCTTACCTGTGCTTCTAAATAGAAGAAAAAGTTTTAAGAACCTTTAGAAATTGTTTGGATGGCAAAAGTAGTTCTCTGGAAGAGCAGTCCGTTGCCACAGCAGTGTGCAGGAGGTCTAGTGGTGCTAGGTGACTACTTGGCTCTGGGCCGATGGTCAATGGGGAGCCGGGTGGTTTTCTCCTTCATCCTGTTGGTGTTGGCCAAGGGCTAGAGGAGGAGTAGGTAGATCTTGCAGGTCGACAACTGGCCCCTGGTGTTGGCAACAGGGTTTTGGTTTTTATGACCATGAGACCCTCTTAGAGGAATGAGACTTGCTTGGAAGAGATGGGATCTGTCTGACCAAGCATGACAGAAGGATCTTTGCCAGCAGGCTGGCCAGCCTGGTATGCAGAGCTTTGAACTAGGATCCACAGGGTGGGAAGAGGATGACCAAAACCAGGTGAGGAGGTGGTAGACCAGAATGGCAAACAAAGGGCGTGGGGTAAAGTAAGCAGGAGAGAGCTTATAATCAACAAAACAGGGCTGAAGGGGGTTGCCTCAGGGGTATCCACATAGAGAAGGAAGGTCCTACAAGACAAGAGATCCAGGGAAAGCTCTCATACCCTTTCCAGGAAACCAGAAAGCCAGGCTCCCTCTCTGAAATGCCCATACACAAATGCATGCTGCATGGGGCATGAGCAGAAGGAATGAGAGGTCTGTGTGCCATTGCAGAATCACAATGTCATTGGGACCACAGAAGAGTGGTGGGGTAGCTCACATGACTGGCTTGCTGCACTGGGTGGGTATGGGCTCCTTAGGAAGGACAAGCTGAGAAGGCAAGGAGGGGGAGATGTGAGAGCAGCAGGGTTCTGTCTTGAGGTGGGTGATGAGGCCAGTGGGGAAGCCAAGACAGTGTATACTTATCCTTGGTAGAGGAGGATCAAGTTAGCGAATAGTTAAACAATTTGGGCAGATAGAGCAGTCCTTGGGGCCTGATGGAATGCGTTCATGAGAGCTAAGGGAGCTGGCTGGTGTCATTGCAGTAGCCCTCTTGATTAACTTTGAAAGGCTGTGGTGATAGGAAGAGGCTCCTGAGGACTGGAAGAAAGCAAATGTCACTCCTATTTTCAAGAAGGGCAGGAAGAAAGATCATGGGAACTACAGGCCTGCCAGCCTCACAGCTATCTGTGGGAAGGTGATGGAGCAAGTAGTCCAGGAAGCCATTTCCAAACGCATGAAGAAGAACGTGACTGGGAGTAATCAGTATAGATTTACAAAGGGAAAGTCGTGCCTGACCAGCCTGATAGCTTCTATGATGAAAAGGCTATCCCAGTGGAGAAGGGGAGAGAAATAGGTGTTTGTCTTGACTTTAGCAAGGCCTTCAATGTTGCCTCCCATAAAATACTCATAGACAAACTGATGGAGTGGCTAAATGGACAGTGAGGTGGACTGAGAGCTGACTGAACAACTGGCCCCAGCAGGTGGTGATGAGTTGACAAGAAGTTCTGCTGGTGGCCAGTGACTGGTGGTGCATTCTGGGGTCAATACCAGGACCAATATCATTTAACATCTTTGTTAATGGCCTGGATGATGGGAAGAGTCCCTCCTCAGCAAGTTTACAGGGGATACAAAAGTGGGTGGGGTGGTTGATCAAGCTGCCCTTTAGAGGGATCTGGGCAGACTGGAGAACTAGGCAGAGAGGTATCTCATGAACTACAAAAAAAGGAAATGTGAAGCTCACCATCTTCAGAGGAATAACCCCAGCCACCAGGACAGGCTGGGCACCAATGGGTTGAAAGGAGCTTTGCAGACCAGGAGCTCAGCGTCCTGGTGGTCAGGAGTTCAGCAGTGTGCCTTCACAGCAGAGAAGGCTGGTGGTCCCTGGTCTGCATTAGGAGACATGGTACGAGTGGGCTGACAGAGGTGATCTTGCCCTCTGCTCAGCATTGGCGAGACACATCTGGAGCCCTGGGTCCAGCTCTGGAAGAAGTCCAGTGCAGGGCCACTAAAATGATGAAGGCCCTGGAGCATATAGTCATATGAGGAGAGGCTGAGAAAACTGGGACTGTCTAGCCTGGGGAAAGGGAAGTTCAGGGGAGATCTTGTCAACATAAATATGGGGAAGGGTAAAGAAGCCAGAGCCAGGCATTTCTCAGTGGTGTCCAGTGAACAAGTGAGAGGTGACGGGCAGAAGTTGAAAGAAAAGAAATTTAATTTAAACGTAAGAAAAAAAGTTTTTACAGTGAGGGTGGCCAAACACTGGAACAGGTTGCTCAGAGAGGTCACAAAGCCTCCATCCTTGGCGATACTCAAAACATGACTGGACACAGTCCTGAGCAACCTGTTGTAGGTGAAAATGAGTTGAGCCACGGGTGATGGGCAAGATGACCTCCAGAGGTCCCTGCCAACCTCAGACATGCTGCAATCCTGGGAACTTCCTGAGAAACAGCTGACAGAAGACCTGGTCCCTGAAGCCTATGTCCTGCTGGCCACAGTGCTGTAAGATGGGAACTTCTGAAAAAAAATCTTCATGGGCACAATCTTGCACCAGAAATGGTCAGCAGGGTAAAGCCTTTCTCACCTAGGGGAAGTCCTCTTCCCCGTACAGCCGCAACAGCAAAAATGACCTTTCCCTTGTAAAAACAGCCGGAGCTACCAGGGAGGGTCACTATTGATCAACCATCAACCAACCAAGACCTCAGCTTACTAATTGCACAGTCTTGTTCTGCACAAGAATGTGTAGTGGATCCTCTTTCTTTTTTATTATCTCTGTGTAATTTAGGAAGAGCTGAAGATCAGATGTGGACCAGTGCACATTATTATTGCCAATATGAGTTTAAATTGCTCTCCTTGAATTATTTGGCTTTACTTATCTTCTTCATCCTTGCTTTAATTTTTTGCTGGTTTAGGGTCAGATGCTGCCATTATCACACGTGGTGAGCAGGTCATTCTTACAAGAGCAGGTCCACTTCAGTCTATAGAGTTCGTTTAGTTTAAATGTTACAACAGTTAGGCTGAAATGACAAAGCTTAAGAAAAGTCATCTTTTCTTCTCGGCAAAGACGCTTTACAAGCATGTGCTGGCTTTTACCCCAGGTATTATCCTGACTTTTAAGAAAAAAAACTCACATGTAAATCAAATGCCAGAAGCAATGTTGGAAGGGGTTTCCTTCACCTCGCCAGTCCTCAGCTGCCTAAGAAACACAGTGCCAAGGCAAAGCCAGTTGCTCCTAAACTGGGTACCTGCTCTGTGGTGGGTGGCAAGAGACCATTCAAAGGGACCATCCTTTCAACTCCACTCCTGACTCGTGCAGGCACAACCTGGAGCAGCAAATGAGCCACAAATTGTTCTCTGCTCAGGGCAGCTGGTAATGCAGCAAATGGAAATGCACATTTTTATCATGCCACCCACTGCATGCTGGTTCCCCATGAGAAGGTGCCCAGAGGGCACTTGCAGAGCACCTTTGTTGTGCTCAAGATGACTTCAGGCAGAGCAGGCAGCAGTCCTCACACCAGGGCTGGCTGTGCACCAGGGGAGTCCTCGCTCAGCAGAGCTGCCAGACTGATGCTGATGTCCATCATAGCCAAAGGAGGAGGCCTCTGTAATGAGGGGCTAGGACCCCACGCCAAAGTCATAATGAAAGGTGAGACTCTTAACAGGACTCCCACAGCCCTGCTGCTGTGGGTACCTGCCTCATGTTTTCTTCCAAAGTGTCTGAACTGGGCTGGTGTCCCAACGGGGGGTTTCTGCTTTCCTCTCTCTCTCTGCCCAGCTCTGTGGTGATTACAAACCAAACTTCCAGCAGCAGCTGCCTGTGCCTGTTTCTCATCTCCACTTCATCACTGGGGCACTACATCCTGTGTACAGACCTTTGTAAAAGAAAGTAAATTCACAGCGTTCTTTTGATTTGCCTTCTAGCTCTTGAAATACTCTTTGCTGTCACGGGGAAGAGTTTGTCCCTTAACCTCTAAATTAAAATTGATGATTTCATTTTTCCTCGTTATTCCAGGATGTACAAGTTTAAACAAAACACTTACATACGAATTTAAGCAAAAGTATTGAAACAATACCAGTATTGCTGATGCCCTGTAAGCAATGCATTTTCTAATCCTTTTATTGCAAGAGCACGGAAGCAAAGTCTTTCAGTGACTCTACGATGGCTGCCTGAGTGCCCTTCTCAGGTCTATCAATTCCTGCTTCTGGCTGTTATGGATGTCCTAGCTTTGCCCTCGGAGGTGACAGTCGGCACTCTCTGGAAGAAGCTCCCTCTGTTTGGTGCTGCGGGAAGTGACGGGTGAGCTGGAAGCCTGTGCAGCACTGCTGGACCCCAGAGCTACAGCCAGGCTGCGTCCAGCTGCCTGGGGCTGTGCTGCTGGTGGGGGCTGAACTGGATGATGCTGGTCCCCCAGAGAAGGGGATATTGCAGAAACTACCAGAGCGAACGTGTAGGCATGTCTTGTTCATGACGAGAAGAGTATGTCTGGTTATTATCCAGCTTTTGCTAAGTGTACCAACTAATGGAGCGAGAGACATGAAAGATTTCCATCGCCCACCTGGAGTGTAATTCAAACCTACCCTGAGGGAGGTCATGCTAAGTAAGATGAATTTCTATCTTTCCTTTGCTTTACAATACAAACCTTTGGCTTCTGAAAAGTTACTTATACAGTGATAGTTTGATGGTAGCTGGGTTCCTTGATGAAATTCCTAACTCCCAAGGGCTGCAGAGGTGTCAGGTCTTGCAGGAGCCAGTAGAGACAAATACATATTTCTTGGTCCTTCTTTTTGAATAAAGCTCTGGTTTTAATCACTGTAGGCAAGGGAAAGGACTTTGTGGTGCCATTTGTGATAGAAACTGAACTACTCAGTTCTAATTACAATAAGGTCACGTCATTGCCGCATTCTTAAGTCTCCATTTTCCAAGAGACATTTTTCTAGCTTTCTGTACCACACTCATTACTCCCTGTGGACAAAATGACGGGATGTCAGCCTGTAAGAAATTCCCTGGAAGTAAGGGCCAGATCAAAGAACTTCCATTTTTTCAGATCAAACCGTTAGTTCTGCGGCTGCAGACACACGGTCCCTTACATCAGGGAAGATGTCACTTGAGGAAGACCTGCAAGATCAGACTTCCCAAGCCCACAGCAGTATGCCTCAGCTCCTTTTCCCGATATCTCTCACTCCAGATTTTCTCCAAATGTCTTTTTCTTTTTTAACCTCTTCCTTTTCCTTTTGGGATCTGAAGTCTCACTTCCCCAAATCTTTACTAAATGCTGGTTTTGCAGCAACTCCCCCTGCAGAAGAGATCAGGTGATTTTTCCTGCCAGCAGAAAGCTGTGGCCACTGTGCATCCCAGGCCTGTCCTCATTGACTTTGGAGGCTTAAGGGTAAGATCCCAAGCCTGCAGAAGTACATGGCATGAAGGACATCTGGATTCTGTCTGTAACTCTCTGCTCTGGTACTCAAAGGCCAGATGATGTTGGTGTTCCCTTGGCCGGTGGGTTTCTCTCTCAGCAAGGCTGGAAGAAGAACCTTTCAGAAAAGCACCAAAGGCAGGCTCAGGACTATCTCCCAGCTCAGCACTTCACTTCAGCTTCCCCACATCTGAATAAAGCTGAATTACAGGACATTTTACAGCTCTTGATTTTGGAAACTGCTTCTGCCTTCGTGAGAGGTAAATATACTGTTTTCTTCCATCACGGACTGTGGGATTATCTGAGGGCTGGCAGGGTCAACAAAATCTCAGGTTCTGCAAATGTTTTGAAACAGAAGGTATTTTAAAGTGTTTTTTAAAGCCTTACACAGTAAGCTTTTAATCTAATTGAGCAATTAGGAAATAAATTTTGTTGACAGTAAAATGTAACCCAAAATATTCAAAAGCAAGAGATCTTTCTCAGTTACGAGCAGCTCATTAATGTCCTTCTAATAGGCTTTGTGAGCACAACCTGAGCTCCAGAAGGATAGGCGTGTTCCCTAATAAGGCCGTTGTTGATGACAAATAAGAGCTGCGATCCCTTATGTTTGAATTCCCATCACCTCAGCTACATGAAGAGCTCTGTTAGCAGGCTGGAGGAATCGCATCCAGTCAACAGATGTCAGTGTGTCCATTCCCACGGAGCCCGCTGCTGCATCCAAGGCTGGCTGACCATCGGAGCCCAGAGCAAGCACCCAGCTCCCCTCTGCACTTACCCCTGGCAAGACGCCATCTCCGCCTTCAGCTCCACCACCGCGGGGAGCCCTTGGGACAGAAGTAATAAAAGACTATTGAATAACGGAATGCTGCTTTTTCAAAGAGCGAAAATTTTATTGCCAAAGTGAGAAATAATACTTTCTCTTTGACTGGATCAGATGAACAATACTTTTAGAGATATAATAGGAAACAAACTTTTTGCACCCCACTGAAAGAAAAAAGTTGCAAACTGCTGAAATAAATAGTTTTCAAATCTAGCAAGAAAAAGCACATGAAAAATTGAATGAATTTACTAAATATCAGTGGGCATGAAAGATAGAATTTTTTTGCAAAAGTATGACTGTTTACAAGAAATACCAAATTAAGCTGTCTGTGAAACTTTAATCTAGCAACTTGCAAAGGTGTGAAGACACATTTCCCTCCAGGATTACAGGACACATCTCTGACAATGTCTCTGCACATCTGGATCAGCCCTTTTTAGAAGAATCTACTCATAGCAAAGTTTCAAGAGATTTTCAGGGAGTTTGGCCCTGGAGTCATTCTAGCAGCAACATTGCCGTGAATGCCATGCAGCATGGAGCCAGCAAGTCCCTCCCAGGGGTGGGCAGCAAATGAGCGTGCATGCGACTAACCAAATTCCCCTTTCCCTGCTTTGCAACTACTGATGGTTCAACTGCTTTTGGTTAAGCTTTTCACACACTCTACCTGAGCCAGCCATCCAGCTGGAGATGTTTCGCCCACTGATGTACCCAGGAAGCTGTGGAAGCTGACAACCATTAACTGCTGGAGATCCATGGTTGCACCTGTGTCCCATGACTTGAGCAGCCAATTTCTCAGTCCTGTGCTTGTTCTTGGAACCACCAGTTTCCCTGGCTGTCATTTCTCCTACCCCAAAAAATGCTGTCGTGACCAGAGACAGCTCTAACCCATGTGTTTTTTTTCCTCAGTTTTTCATCTTCAGAGTTTCTAAAGACATTAGCGCTGTGCAGGGCTGACAAGATGAATTCCGACAAAAGATAATTGCATGAATCCTTCGTAGCTGAGCACTTACAGCGCCTCGACACTGTCAGTTCTCATTTTGTTCAAACGTGTGTGTCAAAGCTGCCCGGCACACGCAGGGTGACCGGGAGTGCTTGGCCAAAGCAGTTCTGAGGGTTGGAGCCTGTGTGTGCTCAGGGGTTTTTTTTTATGAAACAGAGGCAGGCGGATGGAAATTCAGGGACCAAGATGCATCGCAAGCAAGTTAATGCCGCACGTGAGGGACCAGTGTGGTCACGCTGTAGTCAGAGCGGGAGCAGCCACTGTAGCAAGGGACAGCAGGAACCATCCCATGTGATGCAGCCACGTCTTCTCTCGGGATGGGGATGAGCTCCACAGGGAGAAGCTGGCTGCTTTGGCAGCACCGGCACAGCTCCTGGTGGTCAGCACAGTGGGGTTTGGCACAGCTCCACCACAGCACCACTCTTCCTGCAGAGGAAAAAACACACACACACACACACACAAAAAAAAACACAAACCCAAAACCCTAAAGGAATGAGGTGCGTGTGTTTCCAGCCAGGGGTGTGGGGATGCAGGCACAGTTTTCTGCTCCTTCAGGCATCTCCTTCAGAGGAGCCTGGCCAGGGTGGGGGGTCTGTGTCTGGGTCTTTGCTTTGCCAGTGTCCGAGGCTTTGCATTGCTTTCAAGACTTGTGATGTCTCCCACAACAGAAATTAACCAGTGTTATCCAAGTAAATATTTTTAACAAAAGCCGTTGCTCGCAGCCTGCTGCTGGATGTGAATGGTCATGGATATTAGGGTTATTCCTCGGTGTTGCTAATTGATGGTTCTCCATTCAGGAGCACAGACCTTGATTAACTCTCAGCTTTAAGAATAACCTATTCACTGTACCATGTTTTTGTTTGCTCTAGCCATTAGCCAATTGAAGTGGGTCATGAATTTTTCAGTGCGCTTTGATGGAAAACACCAATTTCACCTAAACAAGTTGCTTTTAGCATATATGTTCATTTTGTGAAATTCAGAAATTTCTGCATGAGAAACCTCCAAAACATATTTTCAGTTTTGGATTCTTCATTTGAAAACATTCCAGAGCAGCAGTTTTAGATGCTTTTTTTTTATTTGTTTGGTTTTCCCCTACTTCCATTATTTTCATTCTTTCCAAATAATCTCACAAGATATTGTGAAGTTATATCAAGAAATACAGAATAATCATATTTGAAAGTGCTTCACTTCCCCTGTGAATTGCCATGGTTGTGGAAAGCCAATTTTACTGAGCCAATGGCTCCACATAGCACCTCTAGAAATACTTGATTTCACTCTGAGTCAGGAGGATGATGAATTTCAAAACCCCGACGTTTCCCCTAAATCAGAAACCCCAGCGTTAGCCTGGCCGTGAGGCTGGCCGTGCTCCACCTGACGGGGAGCCCGTTTGCATTAACGATGCTGATCGTTGCCTTCGTCACAAGACAGGAGCTGGCGAGGGGCTGCTTCCCAACTCGCCAGCTTAATCAACGCAGGACCCAGTGGTGGAGGCAGCTGTTAGCTGAACACGAGTACTTGCACGACGAGTACCTTCACAAGCTGACCAGATGCCACAGCTCCGCTCGCAGGTCACCGTGCCGGTCCTCCCAGCGCAGAGCTTTGCCTGCTCCCATCACGGCACGTTTGGGGTGGGGAGGGGTGCTGAGGCAGGGTTTTCTACCTCTTTGGGCTCTTTCTCTGAATGACTCTTTGGTCTGCAGGAAGGACAAAAAAAAAATTGCAAATTATTACTTCCAGAATTGCAATATTCCTGTTTGTCTGGAATTGATGAATTCCAGTAATTTTCAAACTGAGGGTAAAATAATCAGTAAAACATTTCTCACACTTCAGAGAAAAATGTTACTTTAGCATTTGAATTTCCATGTTTTCTTGTGTTGTCTCAAGATATCCTCTTTTATAGAGCTGGTCTCCTGCAGCCCCTTGCTGCTGCTGTGAGCCCTGATTCAAGATAGATACCCAGCCGATCCCTAGTCTTCTACTAAGCAGGCTTGAACCTGCAGCAGAATGCTCTGTGGTTTTTGGGGGCTGTTTCCTTCGAATAACGTTGCTCTCCCCTTCACTGGCTGCTTGACTGCATCTTTGTTATCATGAGTCCAGTGTACTGCACAGAAATGTTTGGCGTACAATGCCAATCCAGGAGGAAATTTTATAACTGTAAATATTGCATTTAGTATTTCATGTAAAGGTACAGATAGGTATTATCTTTTTCAAAATGCAGTTACAATTTATGATGCAAAAACTGGTGAGAAGCAGGGGCAAGCTTTGGACATCCAGAAAAAAAGCGCATGAAAACTTCCAGCTGTGAGACAGGTAGTTTTTAATTCAGGTTGCTTACCGTCAGTCAAGCACTTCTCTCTGCATGTAATACACACTTAAGCAGCCAGGTGTTGGGAAGCAAAACAACTATTGCTTTGGTTTCTGCCTTGTACATCTCCAAAAAAAAAGGCCAGGTTAATTGTGCACAATAGGCTGACTTCACAGACTCTGTCTGTGCTGGGGAACCCCCCCGATGAGTGAGAAAAGAGCCGGTGGTGCTGCACAGCACATGGGAGCACGAGCACGCTCCTGCAGCCTCTGGCCTCCCCAGGAGAAGCTGTGGAAATGAGGTGCCCAGGTGGGGGACAGCAGGAAAGGTACCTGAGCAACTCAGAGGTACAAACCCCAAAGCTCGTGATCAGGCTGCGGGGTGCTGTGCTTTCAGGCAGGTGAAGGGCTGTGAGATGCACCAAGGCGGTGATGCTCGCCCACAAAGCCCAGCTCTGCCGCCCTGCGCTGGTGGCAGGCAGGGACCCACAAATCTGCCTGTCCCTGGATCCACCGCTCTTGCAGCCCCTGCAGAAAGCACCCCTCTGCTGTGGGCACCCCCCTCCCGCGGGTACCATCCCCCTCCAGTGGGCACCTCATGCCCACCGCCCCGAGAGCAGGGGTGCTGGGGAGTGGGCAGAGCCAAGCCTCGGCAGGGCACGGGGCTGCCGGCAGTGTGGGGCTGAACGGGGCACGAGCATCGCTGAGACCTGGCCGAGAGCGAGCCGGGGCATGGGCATGGGGCTCTGGCTGAGGCAGAGGCTTGTGTGCCAGAACAAAAAAAAAAGAGAGAAAAAAAAGAACTAAAAAAAGGAGAAAAAAAGAACGAAAAAAGAGAAAAAAATGGGAGGGAGTGCGGAAGAGAGAGCTTTCAGTCGGCTGAAATAACTGTTGCGCGTCCCTCCGGGAGGCTGAAACAAAACGTGTCGGTACAACTCTCTCGTGCTCTCCGCTCGAGGCCCAGGAGCGTCGCCAGCACAGCCCGTACCTCCGCTCTTCTGGGCACGTGGGGCGGAGAAGCAAAGTCAGACTGAGGGCGACCCACAGCCTTGCGTTCGCTCTGCGTAAGCGTCCTTCTGGCCAGACCCGCTGTGCCGCGCGAGTCCCGACCGGCGCCACGGGAGGCACAAGGGTGAGGAAAGCTGCTGCCGGCCTGGAGGTCTACCCAACTGCCCGCTCCCCCCCGCCCCGCCGGGCAGCGCAGCGCCGGCCCCGCCTGCCCGGCTGCTGGGGCCGGGGCTGGCTGGCCCCCGGGGGTCTTGCTTCCTGAAATAATGCTGCCTGCCCGGCGACGGGAGCGTCAACACCCACCGCGGGTGCTTTGGCTCCTCAAGTTTGTGGGCACCCCAGGACTGACGCGTACTTGCTGGTTTCTTGCCTCAGTAAAATTTGGAAAAACAGATAGAAGAAACACAGCTCTTTGCTTTCCTCTGCTATCATATTTAGTCAATTCATTAACTTTGCTCTCTCCCTTGCCTACCTCCAGTTAGCCGTTAATTTCAGGTGCTAAAAATGTAATTTAGTAACTGCACGAACCAAGAGGGAGACTATAATTCACTTCTCTGCCTCTTAGGGAACCTGTACATAAAGTAAATGAACCCAGACTTGCAGTTATATAAAAGTTAGTTTTAGTAGGGGGAAAAAAATCAGCATAAGCAGACAACTGGCAAATTCAACTACCAAAAATTACGAGCCCTAATGGACTGAGTCAGAGAGACTATCTCCAGTTGAAAGGGCTAGGAATTTGTCAAACAGGCATAATTAGAACTTGATGAAGTGCTGCGGTGCTGCAGCATAATGCATGAAACGATGTAGCCTTGATAAAAAGCCCTTTCCCTTCCCCATTGAACCCCTTCTGCATCCTCAGATTTATGCAGCAGCTTGGGCACGGGCAAGTGAAAGGAATGGTTAAGAGCTGACAGAAAGACACGTGATGATAACTCCAGGTTTAACCCAAAAAGAAGGAAAATCTATGGATGCCCATTCAAGCTGAAACTCTAAGAAATCATTAGTAAGCCAAGTTCAATGGTGATGACAAAAGAAATTTAGGGACAAAATGGAATTATTGGCATTTGCTTAAATTTACCAGTTTCAACAGCACAGGAAAAAGATCTGTGCTAGGGAGCTTGCAAAGGGAAATACGATTCCGGGGGTGCACGGTGCAGTGGGCTGGCAAGCACTGAAATGGCAGACACTGACCGGTCCTCCGGCTGCATTGGCTGCACTGAGCTCGCCTGGTCACGGGCAGCTCCTGGCCAGGTCCAGGGGCAAAGCTTCTGTCCACCCTCTAGTTCATGTGTACAGAGGGGATAGCCACCTCCTAAGATGTCTTGAACCCTAAGGGTGTCTGAGGGCTTCCAAGTCCCTCCTCATCAGCAAACCTGCAGTGGGACCAACACGACGTTGCTGAGGCACATTGCCCGTCTCCTGACACAAGATGCAATCCTGTCTGTTGGCCCAGATTTTCAGCAATTTGGTGAAGATCAATGAGGGTGCCCTCATGCTTCTGCTGTGCGAATGCCTTGTTGCTGGGTTGGGTGATCTCTGTTATTCCTTTTGCTGGAAATTAGAAGCAGAATAAGCAAGGTGCTATGTTGAAGTTCAGCCCAGGTGAGATGCACACACAGCTGTTTGCTTCCCTTTTTCAGCATTAAAAGGGTCTATATATGGATAGATCCATATGTGGATCGGCTTCCCCAGCAAAGCAGGAAAACTGCGTATCCCACATCCTTGTAAAATGTCAGGCTTTGACTTTATGTTAAAGTAGATTGCCCAGAAGCTATGGGAGGTTCTGCAAAACCAGAGAGAAAGACTTCTGCTTGATTTTAGCCTTTCTGTTTTAGTTTCAGTTTTAAATTTGTGAAGAGATTTATTGTCGCTGTATCAAATAATTTAAAAAGAAATTATTTAAAAATGACAGATACCTTCATTTAAGCCGTATTGAGAAAGTATTCTACAGTTTTTCCTGAAAAAAAAGTCATTAAGCACTTTAATATTCAAAAAAATGTATGTAATTTTTTTTTTTTACTTGATCTGTAATGTTGCATCTTTAATTTGTTTGACCTAAAGCTAGTCAGTTTTCGAGCTAAGGCTTTTGACAAACCCAGAAAACCTGTGCCAGTGTTTGAAAGCCCCTTTACTGACTGTTACCGGAGGATATAGGAACGGACAGACCACTGGCTGTAACCAGTCTGTCCCTCTCTTCCTCCTTTGATTTGGTTTCAAGTGTTGTCATCCTACATTTTTCCTCTCTTCCTCCAGGGACAGCAAGCAGAGGCTCCAGCATGGCTGGTAGGACCGTGCTGCTCAGAGCAGTGATGGGCAGATGCAAACGGTGATCCGGGCAGCCAGCCCTGCGGGGATGCAGAGGAGGCAGCAGCTCCCCTTCACCCTGCCTGTGCTCACACATCACTCCTTCCTCGCGATTTCGGACATTTCTTTTGATCTCAGCCAGGATTACGAATTTCAGAGGGCATCTTATCTCATAAGGACACTTGCAGGGTAAGGACGGCAGGGAAAGGCTTTTCAGTCTACTCATTTATTTATTTATTTATTTTCCTTGTCTTTAAGGGCCATCAATTCAGTCAAAGTGCCTGTACAGGAAGGGTCTGGTGCTGACACTCCCCCTCTCCTCCCCCACCCCCAGGGACAGGCAAGACACTAAAAATGATGGATTGTCCTCCCACTCAGACATCAGACGAGCTGTGCACAGTGCGGTGTAAAGCCTCGCACTGGGAACGCTTGTCCGCCCTGGAAGAGAGATGGATGCGGTAGGGGCGTGCGGGGGGACAGGAGCCAGGGACGGGAAGGGCACCGCTTCATGGACAAGGACCTGCCTGTCCTGGGGCCGGCAGCAGGGTGGAGTTTGGGACTTTGGGTTGAGGACACATCTTCTGGAGCAATCCCGGAGACTGTTGGACCGCTGCAGCCGGTGGGATGGGCTCACCTGCAGAGACGTGTACATACACATGTATACGTAGACCTCCAGACACACACATCACCCAACTTCTCTGCTGCTTCTTGTTACTGCTTTACAATGGCAAAGAAACCCTTCTACACACACTTCTACACTGATTGTCTTATTTCTACAACAGTCTGCACTTGAACAAAATCTGGGACATTTAATAAGCAGTATAATCCATTTCTCAGACGATACGTTGGGTTTGTTCCTCCTTAATCAGCAGAGTAGCCATTTGCCCTTTTTTAGCCCGTGATTTTAAACTCCCCCCCTTGCTTAATTCAGTGAAGGAGCTGGAGAAGACTTGAGAAACTTAAAAGGCATCAAAACAGTTCATTTACTTCATTTCCATACTTTGAGCTCTGCCAACACCTGGCCAGTGTCCCCTAATCTGCAAGCCCTGTGCAGAAAGGGGGACTTGTGGTGCACCCAGGAGACATTCTCCTGCTCTTCATCAGCTGAACACCACTCACCTTCCCCAGCAGCTCATCAGCCTACACAGTCCTGGCCTCTAAACAGATTTAAATGTATGCGTGCTACTTCCTGCCTTTCTTTGGCAAGCAATGAAGGGAACCGTCTTGGTTGTACTAGTCTTCTTATGAGGGCTGGACTTACAAAGCTTAATCTGGGGACCAGTCCTTTCCAGAGCTCTGTGCCACAGGGCAACCACACTGAAAAGCAAGTATGCATACGCAGAGCTTCTTCAGTTCAGCTGTTAACATTGCTCAACAGCCTTCATTCAATGGGAAGTCAAATAGTCCTGCCTTAGGACACAAACCTCTTTGTTCACTTTGCACATGGCTTACTTTACAGAAGCCATCGGGTGGTGTTTTTAGCTGTGCCCCAGTTCTACTGGAAAATGATAACTTAGGGCTCCAAAGTTCCCCAGGTACGTGGGGAACCACCACACATAAATGCAACTTTCCCATGAAAACTGGGCTACAGGTTTTAACCATTTTTTTCCAGAAGAAACCAGCACCTGTGTCAGGCTGGAGCAGTGCTCCTCTTGGGGCAATGGGGCACCCCATGAGAGTGTATGTGCTGGGGTCTGGGATCCCAACCGCAGACTTACAGGCAGTGTCATATATTCTGCTCTAAACAGGCAGCAGCAGCAGGAACGGCGCTTTGGAAATCGCCAAAGGCTCCATAAGCCAGATCTGAACACCCCTACCCTGAATGTCAGGTGCTGGCATTAGTAATGATTAATACGGTGTTGCCTGCAACCACATTTGTTTGTTTGACTTCTACTAGAGTTTGAGGAAGCTGAGCCCTGCGTTTCTTGAAGGTCTGCATTTCTTGCTGGAACACCATCTGGTTGGCAGAGAACTTCTCCCACACTAATAAATAAAAAGAAGTTTGTAATTCATTTTAATAAAACAATTATTCTTTTTAATTAAGATAAACATCACACACGTTTGCTAGCAGTTTCTCTATGCTTATCTGAGAACACTTTGCCATGAGAGATTCCTATCAGAACTGACTTTGCAACTAATAATGTGGTCTTTGTCACTTAACTCAAAAGTCCCTATTGGCTTTAGCACAGTGAAGCATTAAGGAAATGAAATATTTTTTAAAAATGCATACCCTGAAGTTTGATTTGTTGAAAGCATTTCTTGAAATGACAAGCTACACACCATGTCTACGAAACCCACTGGGAACTCTCAAAACTTGAGCAGCAGTTTCTAATCACTGACTATCATTAGCATTTTAGTGAATAGATTTTTGATAAGAAAAATCTTTGCCCTGTGAAAAAAAAAAATTACAAAATGACATTTTAGTGCAAACAGAGCTTCTCTTTTAATTATTCCTTTAGCTGTCCTCCAGTATTTGGGTGCCACAGTGGGTCCTGAATGATCCCCAGCAAGGGAGTAGAGTGCTCCAGCAACAAAAGCTGCCACTATGCCAAAATGTCACACTGTCACTTATATATTACTATACCATGGGATACGTCTTCTGCCATGGACGGCGGTGAGGCAGAGGGTGGGCTCCCAGTGTGGACGGCACATGTAGATTTCTGGTGGGCCTCCCGGCAGCTGAGCTATGCCAACACCATCACACTGCCTCCAGCTAGCCCTGTCTGCTGCGTCAGTAGACACACATGATGTACACACGGCAGCCACTTCTGTGGAGAAGGCTTTGGCCATTTCAAGTTGGAGAGCTAAATACACAGGCTATAGGAGACACGATGAGGGAATGTGGAGGAATTTCAGTGCAGAATTCCTGGAGAAATCTCATTAACACAGCAGTGGAAAGAATAACGAGTTGGTACTATTTCTCTAGACTTTCAAGGAGTATTTGACAACATCTCTTATAAAATGTTCACAAAACTGGCCATGAAGATCAGAGGACATGTGCTATTACAAGTTACAGACAGAAAGCCAGAAGCAAGAGTGAACTGTCAGACCAGTTTGCTCCTTCCACGGGGCCCTGGAGCACATACAGTAGCATGGAAGGCAGTAAAATACACAACTGGCGTTACATATTTCAGAGACTCGGCTCTGGAGGTGTCTGTGAGGCACAGAGAACACACAGGTAAAGAAGTACTGTGATAACTGGAGCAACTCGCAATTAACCAGTGATACCACCCTCTGCTTTGGAAGGAGCGTACACATTGCTTGGCTGTACCGGCAGCCACTCAGAGGAAAAATTTGCTGCAGTGGCCAGGAAGGCAAACAGAAATGCCGTGCTGCCAGAGGAGTGGCGGGTGCATGGGGGAGGCTTTGCAAGGGAAGGCTTCACCCCACGGCTGGCTGATGTCCCCCTGTTGCATCGGCAGGACCAGGGAGATCTGGCAGAGGTGAGCAAAAACCCTGCTGCTGCGAGGGCATCCCCAGACAGACGTGCGCAGTGCAGCCTGTCTGTGCCACCAAACGGAGCAGAGTCAGGACCGATCTGAGCACCAAGCCGTTGTCCTCCACATGGCCAAGTGGCCACTGTGCCCCTGCTGCAACCCCTGCAGCCCCAGCGGCTCAGGGACTGCTCTCAGGAGTGAGCACGGGTGACAGCACAGCCTGAGCGGGCTGCGCACCCTTCACGTGTCTCACCATCTACGAGTACTGTGAACGGCGACATATTTCCCCACATCTTTATGCCAGGACAACATTGCCAGGCTGGGGGAGCGTCCTTGCATTACTTCAGGTGCTTTAGCTGAACATCACGCTGTGTGACACCCCCCCAGTATAACTGCTCCTTTATTTTTAGGAATTATTATAAGAGTGGGGCGAAAGGAGAGATGGGGAAAGTGCTCTGCGATGTGAGCGCAGCAGTGCTGAATAACAGCCTTTGGTTTCCACCTGCCTGGTGCTTTAGCCAGAACGCATACCATAGTAGGGTCTGGAGGAAGGGGCTGCTTCAGCAAAAGCAATGCCAGGTTTTCCTTCAGCTGCGCCTGGCAGTGTCTGTGCGGAGGGCAGGACAAGGGGAGGAACGCTGGCTTTGGAGAAGGCACCGGGAAGACCATCTGGGATGCCCATTCCTTCCCAGCCTGAGCCTGGGCAGGCGGGTAGTGCTGCCTCAGGCAGCCTTTCTCCTGAAGCTTTTTTGTCTCAGGCAATAAGGAGAGAGGAGAAGAAGTCAGCCCCGATCAGCAGGGTTTTATGGGCATCCATTACAAGATTTCTGGTTCTTCAGAAGTCCTATGGAGGTAACTCACAGTCAACGCCTTTTCTCCATAACCAGTTCCACTTGCAGCCTCCTATTCACCCTGTTGGGACTCCCTGGGCTCTTCCACCTCCGGTGCTGCAACTGACACCCTACTCCTCCTCTTTTCCCTCCCAGCAGCAACCATTTACCTTCTGCTTGCTGGCATTTGTGGGCCAGCTGAAGCAGTCATACTCTGCACAGCGCGAACTGGGCGAGGAAGGGATCTGTCCTCCCACAGCAGCATCTCCCAGTCCAGTGTAGACACAGGCTGTGGGTACCACTGGCTGTCACCGACTGTGCCGGAGCCCACCGGAGAGAACAGGCTGAGGGCTCACGCTGCTCAGCAGCTTTGCCTTGCCTGCCTGCACCTACCCCAGCCCTGCCTGGCAATGGGCACGCACCATGGGGGACGCAGCTCGTGGGGCAGGGGAGAGTGCTGACCCAGCAGGTGCAGGCCGGAGCAGTGCCAGGAGGCGTAACATGAGGACCTGGGCGACGCGAGGCCGTGCTTGGAGCAGGCGAAGCGCTCGTGTGAAGTCACCCAATCCACCCTTGGGCTTTCTGAAGGCAATCACAGCCTCCAAGGGCTGCGTTATCCTCAGGGCCGGGCCCTGCCCCGCGGTGGCAGGGGGGCCCCTCCTCGGGGCTTGGCCTGCATAAGGGCAGGGAATGGCGGGTGGAGGGGGGAGGCAGCGGGTCAGAACGGACTGTTGTGCAGGTTCCGACGGGTCCCTCCAAGGGAGATGGGGGCTTTGGGGTGCAGCGGGAAGGGGGGCAGGGCCGAGGTGAAGTGCCATAGCCGGCATTTTTCAAGGAAGGGGAAGAAGGAGGAGGACGCACAAAGAGCTCACAACTCCCTCTCCCCACCGCCTCTGCCGCCATGTGCCCAACCTGCCCGCTGCGGCTCGGCCGCCCTCCCGCCTGACGGGGAGGAGGCGAGGCGCTGACAGCGCTCGGCAGAGAAAAAGGGATGGGAGAGAGGGAGAGGCTGGCTGCAATCCCCGCTTGAAGCTGATAATTAATAAATGAAATGCCCTGGGACTCCACTAAACCTTCCTCAGATGACTTATCTGTCGTGGGCTCGGCAAAGCATTAAATGGCCATTTTCTGACAGAATGACTTCACTGCGCTGGAGCTTCCTTGACTTTGTGAGAAATATTTCTCCCCTCCTCCCACCTTTTTTTTTTTTTAAATCTTCTTTCTCCCTCCCTCGCTCCCTCCCTCCCTCGCTCCCTCTCCCTCTCTCTCTCCCTGGTTGACGGCTCTAGTTCATTTCTGCCTATTTAATTGGGCCCCGGATGAATTTACTCGACAGGGCCATTCATCATGTGGCAGCGGCTGGCGGACGAGCCCAGGGGGAGTGGGGCTGACAGCTCCAGCAGCCTTGGATGCTGCCTGACTCTGGAAGTTCACATATTTGGGCATTAGTGCAGCTATTAGTTTAACAAGCTTCGTTTATCCCTGTCACTACCACTTCAGCTTCCCATGTAATCATTTGAAATGTAGATTACTGCTAGACAAATGGGACAGAGCAAGAGTACACAGGAGGGAAAAAAAGTGACATGGATTGCTTGTTACGAGCTGCGGGTTTTTTTTCCCTCCCCTCTTTTAATCCCTTCCAATGTGAGTGCTTTGATTAACTTAATATTCACATTATTTCTATTGTAAGCAGTTTGTCACCTGTGTACACCCCTTTTTAGAAAATAGTTGGTAGGGATTTATTGACTGTAGGAAGAGGTTTAAAATGATTATACAGGTGTCCGGGGGTCCAAGGTGTGTGCACACCCAGCCCTCTCCCTAGGAGCTGTTGGAGGTCACACTCTTCCAGGCAGATACGCCTAGGGATTCTGAACCTGGACTTTCCCAGCACAGGTCCCTTCCCCATGGTGGAAGCCGTCTGAGGTATTGCAGCAGGGCCACATGGCCAGTGTAGTCAGCCCTCCCAGCCTCTGTTTTAAAGGCTTCTGCCCACCTCATTTTTTTTGCACTCTAGGATTCAAAGCAGACCAATGTCTCCAATGTCTCTGATGTCCAGAGAGAAGTGTGTTCCGCCACATGTGACCCAGGAGAAAAGGTGATGCTGCATGCCATCCACCCCCAGACCTTCACAGGTTGTTATGCTCTTGTTGAAGGCCAATGTGTAGAGCCCAATGTGGGGAGGCAGAAGGGAACAAAACCTCACCTACCCGGGCTCCCAGTATGAGATGGTTTGATACCATCAGCCTTTCCCAGCAAGTCCAAGACCAGCACTGAGTTTATCTTTTGAAACTACACCTGGAGGTGTCAACAGTGACAAATCCATTTTATTGCAAAGGAAAATGAGCCAGTGCTTAGTTATCCCCTCAATCTAAATGTGCGTGCTATATTCTGCATTGGTCTGACCCAGTTCTGGACTCCTATTCTGCTGCTCAGCGCAGGAGATCTCCTCTTGTCAGACCACAGCCTGGTGCTCGAAGCTCCTGCCTGTAGACCAAGTAGGTCAAGGTCCCTCTTTGACCCTTGGACCTACCAAAGGCTCCTTCTTCAGTCTCTCAATGCAAGTAAGTTTTCCAGGCCCCACGTAATTCTAGGAGACTTCCCCTGAGCCATCTCCAGTTTGCCTACATCTTTTCTGACTCAGAGATGCTTTACTTTGCTGCAGTACCACTAGTGCTGTACTCAGGAACAGCGTTCCTGTTTGTCCTGCTGTCCCTACTCCCTGGTCCTTCCCTGGGAGCTCTCGTCAGTTGGTTTTGCACCTTGACCCTCACCATGGCTTTTTCTCTGTCACTCCTTCCCAGACGTGTGTGCCTCCTTCCTACAAATCTGACATCATCCCATGCTCGGACCTGCCAGACCTCACATTTCATCATGTGAAAGGTGTGTTGTTCAAGTAAAACCAGCACATTTTGCAGATCTGAGTGATCTGCAAAGCCAGACACTCCACTAACCTGGGGTATCTGCAGACTTTACCAGTATGGGCTCAGAGTTCTCTTCCTGCGCCCTGATAGAGCTAAGTGAAATGTAGAATTTCTGCTCTGGGGGAGGTCTGGTCATTCAGCAGTCCCGTTCACAACAGAGCAGGATGAAGCATTAAAATTCAGGAAATTCTTCAGACTATTTCCATGTCTTAATCCATTTGGAGATACTGAAACATGTAATAGAGCAAACATTCAAACTTCCCTTAACAGAAGTTGCCTAAATTTCCTGGAGGGAGATGGGTGTGCTCTTTGTCTCTGGAACTGCAATCATGGTGTTGTCCCGCTTGCAAGAAATGCGCTGCCAGCTCTGGTTTTGGATGTGATTGCTGGCATGACCATGGTTCACTCTATTCATCTCCCATCCTTCCCCCTATTTGCACGGTAAGGCCTCCAAGGCGTGCCTTGTGAGATGTTGTTATCCCTTTCCAAGCCACTGCAAAGTGACACAATTAGTTTATCCCTCCCTCCTCTGCAGCTCTGGGACTCTCCTGAGGGCCTCAGCAGCTGGTGTCTTCCCCTAACGAAAACAGCTCACAGGTCCGTGTCAAGCCTAGTGGCAGATCAGATCAAAGGCAGCTGATTTTCTCTCGTCAGCAACAAGCTGGGGCGCGGAGCGGCTGGCATAGCACCCAGCCACCCCCCCGGTCCCCACCGGCACAGCCAGGACACAGAGGACAGCCCTGGCCTGACTCTGGTGCAAATACCAGGCTTGCACCCCGGGGCTGGCTCTGCAAAGCCCCCTAAGGGTTCCTCCTCTTCTCTGTCCTATTCCACTCCCGCAGATCTCGGGGAGATGCAGCAGCAGGAGGCCAGATCTTCCTGGGGGGCAGGGGATTCTGCAGGAGATAGGGGTCAGTGAGGTGGGGAATTCCAGGGAAAAAAGCCAGAAGGGGAGAAATGGGTGGGAAGCAGGCAATGGGGGTGATTAATGGGTGCCTCTCTCCCTGTCTGAGCTTGGAAAATCACAGCTCTGCAACAGTGGGGACGTCCCTGCACTTCCCGGCTGAGCTGGAGCTCAGAGTCCCCGGCTGGCTGTGGGCTCCCACCCTGCTGCAGTGGGTCAGCCCCAGGCTGTCCTCACAGTTCAGTGCTCTGCTCCCTGGAGAGTGGGGGCAAACGCCTTGATTTAAGACCCTCCAGCCAAAGCAGATTGATCCTGCATTTCCTCTCCGCACAGAGAGCTGCTCCTTTCAGCCGCTTCCCCCAGCAGTGCAGCCGGTGCCTCTGCTCCCAAGAGGGGCCATCACAGGTGGCTTCATCCCTTGGTTGCTAAACACATGGAGAGGAATAGCTGATCTGAAGCAGCATCACCCACGACAGTGACATTGCGGCCAACCATTGGTGAACACAACTGAGCTCCTATGGCTTCTGACCATGTCACCATCCTCCCAGCCTGTGCCCCAAAATGCCTGGTGGGGTGTAGGGGAGGAATCGCCCATCTCCTACTTTCTGCAGCACTGTTTTGGCCATAAGGCAGCTTTGATGAGGTGGTTTCATAGTCAAACTCTTCTGGACCCCACCTTTGCTGGAGTGCCTGTGACTCTGGAGTAGGATGAAACAGACCCTCCAAGGTGCTGGCCCTGTTGTCTATGTGGTGGCCTCTTCTTTTCAGGAAGGTTCAGCAGAGGACTGTTCCCCAGTCCTGTCTACCAGAAACTGTCAATTTCCCGGGCTCTGATGAATCCCAGGCATGACTGGAGAGCCTTGCTTACAGTGACTGCACTGCAAAAAAGGTCAGTTTTCTGGACTATATGCAGCCAAAATGGATAGCATGAAAACTCTCCAGGTCGAGAGTTATTTTTCTCCTCAGTCATCCTCCTCCCCACCATCCACCTGACAAGTTTGAAGGTCTTGGATCTCCCCTGCCCAGTGATTTGCCTGCTGCTGTTCCAGGGTGTGTTTGCAGTCCTGGAGAAGGGTATTTGCAGGTCAAGCGGAGAACTGAGGAGTTTGACCAAAGGCATCACAGTTTGGTGCTGGTTTTGCAGTCACTTGCCTGGTCCAGCCTGGCCCTTCTGCATCACAGGAGAACTAGGAATTGTTGTCGCTATTGTAATTAATTACAAGGTATTAGTTAATTATAAATTAGCTATTAAGTAACCATGAGTAGTTTTAGAAGGCCTTACATGGCCGCTAATTTTGCAAGCAGCTCTTGCAAATGAAAGCATTTTCTACAGCCTAATGAAATGCTCTCTCAATAAAAGCAGCACATGCCTTGCAAAGTCGGGGAATAAGCCCCAAAGTAACATGCTGACTCCCTTTGACGGCTTTTTTCTTTAAGAACAGGTTACTGAATTATAATTTATACATTCTCTATGACTTGTCAATAACTCAGGAGAAGTTCTTTAGCCTGTCAAACGCCAATGATTCCTCAAACTTGCATCCCCTGTTTCCTACGAAGCTTCTTTGCTTCTCTCTAAGCGAGTGCATAGCTGGATCATAGGGAGTGAGCTGAGCACTGCTCTTGGGTGCTTCTTATGAATCACTGATTTTGCTTGATCTGCCAGCGGTATTGGCACCCACCTCCTCTGGAGGCATGACCCTTCCTCCTCTAATTTGAAATACGGGATTTTCCACAGGGTTTGGTATTTGCCCCAGGGCTTGCCACTGCTCACTCTTTGCAAAACGCACTCTACAGCACCCTATGCTGGCATGTAGAACCCATCGGGGGCATTTGGGGATCTCATTTAAAGGGTGTCGGAGGTATGCTGAGGATGTCATGTTGCTGCTGCCAAATCCAGTCCAAAAATCTATGATCACCCATGGGGATGCTCTAGCAAGAGTGGTTCATTTACCAGTTGTTCAGCAATGGATAATTATTCTGAATAAGTAGGTCATGTTAGAGAAAAAAATGCACCTGAAAGGCAACTTTTCCTTGCCAAACAGCAGTGTTTCAAGCATCGTGCTTCCCGAAGGATTGTGGATAAACAAGAGTGATTTCCTGTCTCGGGAAGGAGATGCTGCTGCAAACAATAATCCTGACCCCAGGAAGCAGGACTGGTACAGGACAAATAAAAGCTGGTGTCTGTCGCCTCCTTTTTCCCTGAAATGAAATGTGAATAGCTCCCACCAGAAATGATGACATGTGAATAGATCCCACCAGCACGGCTGTTTGAAACAGTTGTGATTTTCAGTTTGTTTGACTCTTGGATTTGAGGCCCAAAAGCCAACAGGCAATCCACAGCCTTCCAGGAGTGGAGGAGCGTGTATCTGCTGCAACCTCATTTAACCTCAGGCAACTTCCCTCACCATTTGCTAAAGATTTCTCCTTCCTTTATAGTTCAAGTCTAAAAGAACCCCTTCACTCAACACGCAAGCAGTAATTACAAGACTGGACTTTACAAATGGAACATAAATAAAATTACATAGCTAATTAAGATGTATCATGAACTGAAGCTCGTTTCTATGATACTAATTGCATATTTCACCTCCCCGTTAAATAGATCTGATAGTCTGAAAATAAGCCATTCATGTTATGCAGTGGGAGAGGTTTCAGTGAGCAGCTACTGCCCTCCATCCAGCAGCATGTCAGACCTCTCTGGTTAGACCAGAGATTAACAGGGTGAATTGATGACCCTTTTTCCCAGCCCTATAGAGAGTTTCATTTTGAATGTGCTAGATACTTACTCTGCCCCAGACCCCTTTCACCTGCAAGACATGCATGTACAGGAGTAAAATTCATTGAAACAGTGGAAGCATTTCAAATCAAACACTGAATTTTTGCAACTTTTCTGCACAGACGAGGCAGGTTAGAAAATTAACTTTGCCACCTCTACCTCTATCTAGCAACAGTCACCCACAGCATTTGTTGTTTTAACTCTATAATTAATTTAACTTACTTAATAAGTTAAAGTTAAAATAAGTGAATAGGTTTAACTCTGTAATTATTTGCCATTCTGAACAGTAGGCAGAGAGAGGGCTGCCAGCACCAAGCGGCACATGAGGATGCAGTAATTACAACATTAATATAGGACCTGGAAAGTGTGACCTGAAGTCCTCCGGAGGGTGTTCCTTGCGGACTTGGCCAAGTCCTGGGTTCTTCATCTCCTCGTTGTAAGCAAGGACGACGACTGCCTTGCCTTGCGGCAGGGGCACATTCCCATTCACGTCTTAAGCGCATTTAATACATCTAATAGAAATGTAGGTTGGGTATTTCTGAGGAGCACTGCCTTTCGAACAAACCTTTGAAAATCACTGCATGCAGGACAGAAACTCAGGGTCTGCCAAATAGAGAGACAGAGCAATATTTCAAGATTAAATACTTTAAGCCCTGCCACGTGGGAGAAGGGAGCGGTGTGCCCGTGCCGCAGCCCTGGACGCTGCTCCACAACCTCGCGCCTTGCCCCGTCAGAGGTGCGGCGTCAGGGGGACGGCGCTCGCCCGCACTGGGCAGAGCAACCCTCGTTCCTCCACTTCTTGCTGGGAAGTTTTGCTCGGCTGTTAGCAGCTTTGGGAAAAAAGGGCACAGCCTCTGCGTGGGCTGAGGTACACCTGCAGGAGAAACAAGTCTTCTTCCCCCAAATTGCTGCCTCTGTTGGAGCTGCTCCAACTTAGAAGAAATTGTCCATGGTGTGGCTTTAACATCAGACAAGACAAACTGTGCAGATGGAAATTTTGCACACCTGCATATTCGAGGCAAGTGCTGCTGTGGAGCAGGTCACACATTTTGGGTGTGAAGCACTGTTTCAGTGAAATACGGGACGTGGCTCACAAGTCAGCGGGCGCTGAAGGAAGGTGTGCTGGGTGCTGGATCCAGCACCCCGGTGAGGTCCGTGGCCTGGGCCCAGCCAGCAGCACGGCGGAGCGCGCGGTCCCAGCAGGTACACACAGACATGTATGGACCACGTATGTACATGTGAGCGCGGCCAGCTGCGCAGATCAGCACAGACACACAGCCACCGAGGCGAAGGGCTACGGAGCGAAGGATCGCGCCGGGGGAGCCTTCCCGACGCGGCCAAACCGCACAGGGAGCGAGAGAGTGCCCCAGCTTCCCCCCCCGACCCCCGGCCGGCGGAGCGGGCTCCTAACGAGCGGCAGCTCTGACTCAGCGCGGGCGGGGCCCAGGGCGGCGGCGGCCAAAGTCCCTCGCCTACAAGAGCAGCCCCCGGGAGCGCGAGCGACCCGGAGCGCGGCGAACAGGGCGGGCAAACAGGGCATGGCACGTCAGTTTGCCCGGCAGTTCGCACGGGCAGGGCGTGCAGGGAAGGCGTGCGGGCGGGGTACAGTACAAGTGGCCATCGTCCTCCCAGAGGAGGCGCAGCCATGGTCGCCACTCGGCTGAAAACCGGGGCCAGAAAGACCGTGGTGACACAGACAGAGCTCCCGCTCAGGCACGCGGCTGTTCAAGTATCTGGCTGCAAAGAGTGCCTGAGCCTGTCGGTTGTTCCAGAGACCGACGGGGACACTACCTGCGTGCGGTGCGACCAGGTGAGCGACCTGCTCAGCCTGGTGGCAGAGCTGAAAGAGGAAGTGGAGAGGCTGAGGAGCATTAGGGAGTGTGAGAGGGAGATAGATCGGTGGAGCCGCACCCTGGTGGCCCTGAGGCAGGGGCAGCTGGTGGAGGCCCCACACGCAGCAGGGGATCCCCTGTCCTCTTGCTGCCGGGCAGAAGGAGAGGACCTAAGAGATGAGGGGAAATGGAAGCAGGTCCCTCCTCAGAGAGGTCGGCAAATCCCCTCCCGGCCTCCCTCACCGTCCCAGCCTCCCTCACACAACAGACATGGGGCTCTGGAATGTGAGGGACAGGAACATGAGGACCCTGACGAAGGTCCGTCCGAGGGGGTGCCTAGGGTGAGTCAACGAGCCCCACGCATCAAGACGTCCTGTGTTAAGAAAAAGAGGAGGGTGATTGTTGTAGGTGACTCCCTTCTAAGGGATACAGAGGGCCCAATATGTCGACCAGACCCAGCTCACAGGGAAGTCTGCTGCCTCCCTGGGGCCTGGGTGAGAGACGTCACCAGGAGACTCCCTGGTCTGGTTCGGCCCACTGATTACTACCCACTGTTGGTCATGGAGGTTGGCAACGACGAGGTTGCGCTAAGAAGCCCAAAGGCAGTCAAAAAGGACTTGAGAGCACTGGGGCGACTGGTCGATGGAGCGGGAACACAGGTAGTGTTTTCGTCAATCCCTTCAGTGACGGGGAAGAACACTGAAAGGAACAGGAAAGCACACCTGATCAACACGTGGCTCAGGGGCTGGTGCCATCGTCAGAATTTTGGGTTTTTTGACCACGAGGCGGTTTACACGGCACCGGGCCTCCTCACAGCTGATGGAGTGCAACTGACGCCGAGGGGCAAAAGGATTCTTGCTCATGAGCTGGCAGGCCTCATCGAGAGGGCTTTAAACTAGATTCGGAGGGGGGAGGGGATAAAACCGGGCTCACTAGAGTTGAGCCTAGGGGTAGGTTCAACGTGCCAGAGTTGAAATCGATAGCCCAGCTCAGGTGCATCTACACCAATGCACGCAGCATGGGCACCAAACAGGAGGAGCTGGAAGCCATTGTGCAGCGCGACAGCTATGACGTAGTTGCCATCACAGAAACATGGTGGGCTGCTTCTCATGACTGGAGTGCTGCAATGGATGGCTATAAGCTCTTCCGAAGGGATAGGCAGGGAAGGAGAGGTGGTGGGGTGGCTCTGTATGTTAGGAAGTGTTTTAATTGCATAGAAATCGAAGAGTGTGAAGACCAAGTAGAGTGCTTGTGGGTAAGGATGAGGGGGAAGGCCAATGAGGCAGATATCCTGCTGGGAGTCTGTTACAGACCACCCAACCAGGATGAAGAGACAGATGAGACATTCTATAAGCGACTAGCAGAAGTCTCGCATTTGCTGGCCCTTGTTCTTGTGGGGGACTTCAACCTACCGGACATCTGCTGGAAGTATAACACGGCAGAGAGGAAACAATCTGGGAGGTTCCTGGAGTGTGTGGAGGATAACTTCCTGACGCAGCTGGTGAGTGAACTCACCAGGGGAGGTGCCTTGCTGGACCTGCTGCTTACAAACAGAGCAGGACTGGTGAGAGATGTGGTGGTCGGAGGCCGTCTTGGGCTTAGCAACCACGACATGACAGAATTCTCAGTTGTGAGTGAAATAAGGAGAGGGGGCAGCAAAACTGCTATCATGGTCTTGCGGAGGGCAGACTTTGGCCTGTTCAGGTCACTGGTTGAGAGAGCCCCTTGGGAGACAGTCCTGAAGGACAAAGGGGTCCAGGAAGGCTGGAGAGTCTTCAAGAAGGAAATCTTAAATGTGCAGGAGCAGGCGGTCCCCATGTGCCATAAGAAGAGCTGGCGGGGAAGGCGACCAGCCTGGCTGAACAGGGAGATTTTGCTGGGACTCAGAGAAAAGAGGAGAGTTGATCACCTCTGGAAGAAGGGGCAGGCAACTCACGAAGAGTACAAGGATCTCGTTAGGTCAAGCAGGGACAAAATTAGAAAGGCAAAATCCCAGCTAGAGCTCAGTCTGGCCACAGTTGTAAAGGATAATAAAAAATGTTTTTACAAATATATTAACAACAAAAAGAGAGGCAAGGAGAATCTCCATCCCTTACTGGATATGGCAGGGAACATTGTCTCCAAGGACGAGGACAAGGCTGAGGTACTTAATGCCGCCTTTGCCTCAGCCTTTAATAGCCAGTCCAGGTATCCGCAGGGTATTCAGCCCCCTGAGCTGGAAGATGGGGATGGAGAGCACAATGTACTCCTCATAATCCAGGAGGAAGCAGTCAAGGACATGCTAAACCACCTGGACACCCACAAGTCTATGGCGCCTGATGGGATCCACCCGAGAGTACTGAGAGAGCTGGCAAAGGAGCTTGCCAAGCCACTCTCCACCATTTATCAGCAGTCCTGGTTAACAGGGGAGGTCCCAGAAGACTGGAGGCTTGCCAATGTGATGCCCGTCTACAAGAAAGGCCGGAAGGAGGATCCTGGGAACTACAGGCCTGTCAGCCTGACCTCTGTACCGGGGAAGATTATGGAGCGGTTGGTCTTGAGAGTGCTCACAGGGCATGTGCAGGACAACCAAGGGATCAGGCCCAGCCAGCATGGGTTCATGAAAGGCAGGTCCTGCTTGACCAACCTGATCTCCTTCTATGACCAGGTGACCCGCCTAGTGGATGAGGGAAAGGCTGTGGACGTTGTCTACCTGGACTTTAGTAAAGCCTTTGACAGAGTCTCCCACAGCATTCTCCTGGAGAAACTGGCGGCTCATGGCTTAGACGGGTTTACTCTTCGCTGGGTGAGGAACTGGCTGGATGGCCGAGCCCAGAGAGTTGTGGTGAACGGCGTTAAATCCGGCTGGCGGCCGGTCACAAGCGGTGTTCCCCAGGGCTCGGTTCTGGGGCCAGTCTTGTTCAATATCTTTATAGATGATCTGGATGAGGGAATTGCGTGCTCCCTCGGTAAGTTTGTAGATGACACCAAGTTGGGCGGGAGTGTTGATCTGCTGGAGGGTAGGAGGGCTCTGCAGAGGGATCTGGACAGGCTGGATCAATGGGCAGAGGCCAACTGTATGAGGTTTAATAAGGCCAAGTGCAGGGTCCTGCACTTCGGCCACAACAACCCCGTGCAACGCTACAGGCTTGGGGAGGAGTGGCTGGAGAGCAGCCCGGTGGAAAGTAACCTGGGGATGCTGGTTGACAGCCGGCTGAACATGAGCCGGCAGTGTGCCCAGGTGGCCAAGAAGGCCAACAGCGTCCTGGCCTGTATCAGGAATAGTGTGGCCAGCAGGAGCAGGGAAGTGATTGTACCCCTGGACTCGGCACTGGTGAGGCCGCACCTCGAATCCTGTGTTCAGTGTTGGGCCCCTCGCTCCAAGAAGGATGTTGAGGTGCTGGAGCGTGTCCAGAGAAGGGCAACGAAGCTGGTGAGGAGTCTGGAGCACAAGTCTTACGAGGAGCAGCTGAGGGAACTGGGGTTGTTTAGTCTGGAGAAGAGGAGGCTGAGAGGAGACCTTATCGCTCTCTACAACTACATGAGAGGGGGTTGTGGTGACGAGGGTGTTGGTCTCTTCTCCCAAGTAACTAGTGATAGGACAAGAGGAAATGGCCTCAAGTTGTGCCAGGGGAGATTTAGATTGGATATTAGGAAAAATTTCTTCACTGAGAGGGTGGTCAGGCATTGGAACAGGCTGCCCAGGGAGGTGGTGGAGTCGCCATCTCTGGAAGTGTTCAAAAAACATGTGGATGTGGCATTTCAGGACATGGTTTAGGGGACATGGTGGCGCTGGATTAATGGTTGGACTTGATGATCTTGAAGGTCCTTTCCAACCTAGTGATTCTGTGATTCACACACACGTGAACACAGACAGCACCAGGGGCCTCATCCTGCTCCTTCTCTTGCTTCCCCCACCAGTGGGAATACATATACAGCCCTTCAGGAATATGCATATATCCCTCCGGCAGCTGGGCGCAGACCCTGTCTGGCCAGTCATTGCCGCCGGGTCCCTGAGCCTTTCCTGTGACAGCCCTGGGAGGGTCCTGGGTGGGATGTCCCTACCCCTGAGTCCCTAATTTGTCTTCCAAACTGCTTTTGTGCCACTGTGCTACTCTGTCCTTGTGGAGGAGGGCCTCTGATGGGCACCATGGGCCAGCCCGTGGTTCCTGCTTCCCCTCTGGTACTTGCAGCCAAGTCAAGAGCAAAGCCAGATGAGGGGGTCTGCACACTTTCTTCAGGGATGGGTTTGGTCTGTGCCTGACATTTTGGGATGGGTCTTGAGACTTTGACAAATTCAGGCTTCTATTTCAGATTCAGAGAGCACACAGGGTTTGTGGTTATGTTACTGTTTTCTTTAATGAAAGTTAACTCCATGAGTTATTCCAAGCCCTCATATTTACAGAAGTCAGAGCACTCATCAGGACGCTTGTGGATGGCATGAGACCTGGGGTACAGTGTTTTGGCATCCTGGTTCCCATTCATCTGACACTTCAGGATTCCTTAATTGCAAGTTAGGAATGAATATGAAGCAACTGTAATAACCTCTTCAGTGTTTAATGAGCTTGTTCAACACCATTTCCAAAGTGCACAAATACCATCAGGGCCAGGGTACAATACAGCCCCAGGAACACCATGAGCTTCTCTTCACTCCAGCTCTGGGAATTTCCATCAAGTGGCATTCCCCTCTCCCCAGCCCAGACCCTGAGTCCTGTGTGCTGGGTCGCCCGCGGAGCCGGGGAGGAGACCCCCACAGAAGCAACGCTCTGGCTTCAAAAAGGAGAAATTTTTCTCTTCTGTTTGCCACCTCCTCCTCTCAACATAGTGCCTGCTCTGGGTGCAATTCTTGACTTATTCCCAGTAATAACACAAAGCAGTGAAACCAAAAAATCGTGAATAAATACCACTTCTTACTTTCATAAAAGAGACATTATAAACTGAAAACATTAAGATAATTTTATTTTTATTAATAGTTTAATGCCATGAGAAAGCTATTTGACATTTTTTACACCTCCAACTCTTTTCTTCATGCATTGCTGAGCAAGCTGCACCAGAGTTCATCCATTTAAATCCACTTCATAACTCAGTAGATACATGACAAAAGAATTTCAGGATACAGAGGTACTTGACTAGTTGTATTAAAAAAAAATCCCTGCACCTCCTCCCTCAAAGTTTTCTGGTTAGAGATTAAAATCACTGCTAATAATGAAATTGAAATCAGACCTGAGAGAGTGAGGTTGACCGTCCCATTCCACTTCCTTCAGCGATTTGTAGGCTCTTGTGTTGAATATTCCCAAACCTTAGAAAATGGCTCTGTTTTGCTGTGTAGCAGGGGTTCCCACACCCAAGGCTCCTCCAGATTTTTCTCTTAGCTGTTCCTTGTCAAATGCTGGTTGTCTTGCGATGAGCCACTGAGTTTTGCATTTCATTTCCCTGACGAAATGTGTTGCAAAAGCATGGTGTGATTAGCGCTGCAGACCGAACTCACGGTAGGAAGGCTGTAAGCACAAATCACATGATTGACAAGGAGCCATTCCAGCAGTCAGATTTTGCCCATGTCCCACCTTGTCCCTGTCTCTCCTCAGCTGCTCTTCATCCCAGCTCCTGGCACCACAGCAGGCTGCTTCTTCCTCTTCTCTCCACCACCAGCCTCTCTCCCCTCTTCACACCACTCCCAGCCTTCTCCTCTCTGGGGCCCTTTTCTGCCTAGACAAGAAAAACCCACAAACACACAAATGCTTCTCCACCAGCTAGAAACACCATGGGGAGACAGGGCTGGAGCAGCTCACGGGGTGGATCCTGGAGGAGAGAGGAGATGGTAGGTAAAGTGTACACTGTTACTGATGTCAAGGTTTGTTCATCCTCATCCTCATCCTCACCTCATTCTGCTGAGAGGCTGAATAAGCCTCTTGCCCCACCAAACCACAGGGCAGACTGCCTGCCCATCGAAGAAGGGTGGCCACGAGCCACTGCGAGGCTGCAGGAAGTGGCGGGTACCGTGGCAGGTTGCCGGGCAGCTCTGGTACTTGTGGTGGGCTGCGAGGCGGCTCCTCACCCATTTCCACAGAAAGTCAAACACTTTGGTGCAAATGTCCCTGGAAAGATGTCCCCTTCCTACACCCCAGCAATCGGTCCCCAGTGTCATGGCATGTCCTGCCATCCAAACTCTGTTTTGTAGGCAGGGAGATGTGCACCGGGCAGGCTGGCCGGGCTGGCCCTGGCACTGTGCCGAGGAGGGCGACTGGGTAGACTGTGGGCCACACGCGGGAGGACAAGCCAGGAATTAATGTTTCAAGTCAGCAGGACTTGTGATGTGGCCCCGCTTCCCGCTCCAGTACCCGAGGATCAACGTCACCTTCCAAGGGGTGTCTACGCTACCCTCATGGTGCTTGTCGTGATATTTGTCATGGTGTCAAGGGTAGGCAGGATGTTTTCCCACCACCTTCCCTGGTTGCAGTGTGTTTCTTGATCCTGAACAGAGGCAGAGCTAGGGTAGCCGCAGTGTCCCAACCTGTAAGAACCTTTCTTCTGAAACAGCATCCACCACACCAGGAACATGGGGGCAAACCCTTCCTCGAGTCTGGATTCCCAGTGCCTCTTGGGGACCTTGTTTACTCAGATAGCAGTCTCACAAATTACTGATCAAAAAGCATTAAAAAAACTACTTTGCATTTTCTCAAAGTTGTTACCCTATTCAGCAAAGAATCATCTTGTGTCTTATAACTTACACAATTACTGTTCTTGATTAACAGCAAAAACTGATGAGCTGGCCTTTCCAGGAGCCATAAGCAGAGTCAGCCAAGCAGAAAATATAAGTGAAGGGAAAACAATTAAAAGTTGTTTTAGTTGTTACATTGGAGTTGATTGTTATATATACATATTTTTTTCCCATACAGTATGAAATCCTCCACTGCATGCACAGTGTTACTCTTCCAATGACAATATGTGGATATACAGAGTCAGAGTTTCATATTGGTCACATTAGTTCTGGATTAGTAAGCAACACACATGTGGCAGTTTTGAGACCTCCTTTTATAATTGTGAAATAGATTAATACAGTAAAGAATGATTTTGTTAGCTGGGATTATAATGCTTACAGTCCAAAGCAGTGATATGAACCAGGCAGAAGTGGCTGTAATGCAGCAAGGAAGGATGTACAACGGAGGCAGCATGCACGCTATTTATGAAATGCATGGCATGATACAGAAAACTGCAAGTGGAGTATTTAAAAACACACAAATCACACCAACAAAAAAATTAGAAAGCATCCTGCAAATGCTATTATGGTGTGGTTGTGTCCTAAAATGCTTAATTTTGTAGAGGGTTGTAAATGTTGGTGTCTGGGTATAATAGAATTTAAAGAATCAGCCAAGGTCATCTGATTTAAATTTTCATTGATTATACAAGGTGATAATATATTGAAAAATCACCCACACATCAGCATCTGCTCACAACTAAATAATTACAGAGGGAGAAATCCAGCAAAACCAGTCAGCAGAGATTTCATGTAGCAGGAGCGATGGTGTCCAGGTTGGGTCTGGAGATCTGAATTCTGTAGTGACTTCCTCTGTGTCCACTCTGGGTTCCCCAGTACAAAAGAGACATGGGCATACTGGAAAGAGTCTAGAGAAGGGCAGCTAAGATGCTGAAGGGATTGGAGCATCTCCCATATGAGGGAAGGCTGAGAGAGCTGGGGCTGTTCAGCCTGAAGAAGAGACGGCTCAGGGAGATCTCATCACTGTGTGCAAATACCTCATGGGAGGAATGAAGATGAGAGCCAGGGTTTTTCCAGTGGCGCCCAGTGACAGGACCAGAGGCAATGGGCACACACTGAAACACAGGAGGTTCCTCCTGAAACATCAGGAAATGCTTTTTCACTGTGAGGGTGAACAAGTGCTGGCACAGGTTGCCCAGAGAGGTTGTGGTGTCTCCATCCTTTGAGATATTCCAAAGCCATCTGGATGTAGTCCTGGGCAACCTGTTCTAGGTGGCCCTCATTGAGTAGGGTGGTTAGACCAGATGACCTTCACAGCTCCCTTCCAAGCTCAGCCACTCTGTGATTCTGGCCACCTTGTGATTCTGTGAATCTCTCAGCTATTTTCAGACTTTCTCCTGGCACCTAGTCTGGTACTGATGTTCAAGAGAGTTAGCTGAGTCCATGGCTGCCGTGACTCTGCACAGACACACGTTCAGCCCATCTGCGAGAGCTGCTGATCTTAACATTGCTGTAGTGGTGCTGATCTGTAGTTCAGACTGTCTCAGATCATCATCCTTGTGCATCCAGAGCCTTGGTACCACCCACAGGGTCACCTCTCAGCCGCTCCTTTGCCAGTATCTTTTTGTCTTTGGCCATGTAAGTAGCCACAAGTCAGCTCTCCTGGACAGCAGGGAATCTGAACTGTTTTCTGCCATACTGAATATAGCAGTCATTGAATTCAGCAGGTCCTTTTATCCTTTTTATCCTTTTACTCCTAATAGTAAGAAAAGGATCAGTATAAAATGAAGACCTCGCACGTATCTGAGCTGCTCATGTGCTCTTGTCCTGTCTGGATCTAGTAGAGTGAGCAGATGTTTGTCAACATGGCTTTGGCTTGGTGTCTTTGGTTTTGGCATGTGCCAGCTAGCCCAGTTCCTCCACACAGAACCTGTGAGACCCAAGTTGTGATGGTCACTGCTGGAGCAATGCATTACCCTCTCTATACAGAGAGCTCATAGCATTTAATATATGTGTCTAACTACCACTGAATCACTGCTCTTCACTAACACAGCAACAGAACAGGCACCTTCTGTTTTTCATGCTTTTGTTAGTCAAGATAAAATTAAAATAAATAAAATTTTTATAAAAAAAGGACAGAAAATGAAACAAGATGGTAACATGATGGTGTTGGCATAAAGGCATGCCAAACCAGTGCTGAAACCAGAATTTCCTGCTATCTGCTCTGTTTCAAGAGCCCTGGAAGCTCAACCACGGTGAAGACCCTGCTGTAGGATGTACAAAACCAGACACACGCCCTACTATCAAGTCTTCAAGTTGGGCACAGAGTATAAGAAGAAATGGAGGTGTGGAGATGTGCTGATGCTGTGACTTCTGCTCCTTCCCCCTGCCTCTCTAAGATGTCACACAGGTCCTGGGGTCTCCATCACCCAAGAGAAATCAAGCAGTTCTTTACCTAATGGAGCTTCTAGTACCAAATGTTGCTGCCCCTGCCCAATTTCAGACCACGGTTCCTGGTATCCTATACCATCCCCTTGGCTTAAGGAAGTGAAAGATCAACTGTATTGGAGACTTTAACCTACGACCCCAAAACTCTCAGGTTGTTCTCTATACACTGCAGTCCCATGCCAAACCCATACATTCCCCTGATTCTCATGCATCCTTCACACCTGATCTGGTTGCCTCTGCTTTCTGGAGTGAGATGAATAAAAGAAGGACTTAAACCCAAAACTCAAGTCATTCTATATCTTCTAGCTGTACTTATTCTGCAAACCCTAAGGCATTTCCCTTTCTTTCCACCTGTGCTGTCTTGTTTTCAACTGTGTATGACTCATGAACCTCAGTAGTGGGCTGCCTGTCTGGGCCCTAGGGTCTCTGTCTAATGATGAGGAAAAGGAGACGCAAAAAAAGTTTCTTTTGTATTTTCCCTCAGCATCACATTAGTTTTTATATTAAACTTCTCTGGTTCTTTCTACTTACAAAATATTATCGTCCAGCCAGCAACCAGGACTGGTTAACATAGACCAAGTTCTTTTTTGTATATCAACGGCAGTAGCATCACTGCAGTTAGAGGTGAAGGCATTGACTTGCAGACAAGTAGCCTTGGTCTGCTGATGCCCAAAAGCCAAACTCCTGACTCCACTGCCCTACTCCACACTACAGCTGCTGGCCCGCAGGAGCCCTTCGTGGTAGCAACGAGAGGAGGAATGAACTGAACTGAACATCTGCTCATACCTGTATGTATGTATGTACACAGCTTGGTGACTGAGGAGGTATTTCCCCATCCCTGCGATGCTTACTCAAATTTTGCTTAGAACAAAAAGATAAATCTCCACTGGGCTTTTAGTGTCTTTAGGACTGTAGATCAATATTACCTTCATCCATCAGGGATGCTTCAGTTTCAGACTACATCTGTTGCGTGATGATAATCTGGGGACAATCCAGCGCGGTGTCTCCCTGCCTCCCTTGCTCCTCTCCCAAACTGCGAAGTTTGCACAACTCATTTTGTTTCCACTGTGCTGTTCTTTTTCTGTTGTGTGCTTGCAGGAATGATGGAGTGAGTGTGAAAGTTTAAACCTGCTTGCTGTTTCCCTTCATCCCCTTGGAAATAGTGTGTCCTCTGTCTGAAGTTTAATACCAGGATGATCTTTTCTGGATTAGGTACACAGAGGCACTTGTTTCCAGAGGAGCGTGAGAGCAACCCGTGAATTTTGGTAGCTGTTAGTGCCAGACAATAGGTATGAAGTGGATGACTGCACAGGGTTAACAGTGCCACACTGACTAAATGTCTGCATTGAGTTGTACCCTCTCTATGCAGCAGCTGGCATTGGAAACTAAGGGAAGGATCAAGAGAGAAGGATCAAGAGCACCCCTTCAGCCATGCATCTTCCCAGTTTCTGGGAGCTGGTGGTTTAGGTAATTCCTATTATGCTTACAAAAGCTTTGTATGGTTGTGTTTAACACACGTAATAAGATACACCACCTCACTTCCCTAACTGCTAAAATTCAGCTATGAGAGCCAGTATGTTGCAAAAAATATCAACCAACCAACCAGCCAACCCACCATTCTCAAAAAAACACCAAGGGACGAAGCTCATTTTGTAGTCTCGTCTCAGAACCTAGGGCAGAGCAGCGTCCACCAGGCACGACCCTGCACAGTGACCAACCAAGGCGCCTCTGCCACAAGAAACTCTCCACTTCCTCTGTCTCCTCCTCCTTCTCCAGGCACTGGCTGGTGGCAAACCGGAGGGAATGAGAGAAGCTGCCCCGAGAAGCAGGAGGCTGCCACGGGTGCAAGGGCGTTCTCCATTGGCAACGGGGAGAGGTGACAGCATGCAGCTAGCAAAGATTTCCCTTTTAGTATCTGTAATATAAAAGCTAAGAGAGAAGCAGGGGTGTACGCTCTTGTCCTGGTTTCAGCCAGGATAGAGCTGGTTTTCTTCACAGAAGCCAGTGTGAGACTGTTTTTTGGATCTGGGATGAGGATGTTTTGGGTTGTTGCTGAGCCGTCAAGGACAGTCCAGCTTCTCGTGCTGGCCTGCCAGCAAGCAGGCTGGGGGTGCACGGGGAGCTGGGAGGGGGCACAGCCAGGACCCCTGACCCAGGCTGGCCAAAGAGATATTCCCTACCATCCGACGTCATGCGCAGTCCATAAACTGGAGTTGGCCGGGGGGCGGAAATCGCTGCTCGGGGACGGGCTGTCGATCACGGGGTGGTGAGCAATTGCTGTATTGGGCCTCACTTGTTCTTGTACATTCCTTTGTTGGTATTATCATTGTTGTTCCCTTCTTTCTTTCTGTCCTATTAAACCGTGTTTATCTCAACCCACGAGGTTTTTCCTAATTCCCTCCCCCGTCCCACTGCGGGAGGGAGAGTGAACGAGCGGCTGCGTGGTGCTTAGTTGCCAGCTGCGGCTAAACCACGATAGCTCTTCATGCAGCCATTTCACATTGGTCTTCTCAGAGGACAGCTCCCACCACGGTCACTGTTTGTTTGCTCTAGAGAGACTCAGACACAGAAGTTTTATTCCCTTTTTTTCTGCTCTGAACACTCCATTTTCCCCAAATTTTTTCTTCCCCTTGTATTATATATTGATTTATCTGATTGGGATTCAAGAGCTTTTGCACCTCCACTCCTCCTGAGCAGGCACACTAAATGTACTTCATTTTGCACATTTTATAGCCTGGTAATCAGTGCGATTTTTTTAGTCAGTGAATTTAAACACACGGTCCTGAAGTCAGTCGATGAGCCAAACAATCTTCTGGTTTATTTAACAGACTCTCAAATTAGCACATGCAGAGCGTGTTGAGACAAGCAAGACAAAAGATTTTTAGTAGAATTTTGCATAAAGAAAATAAAATATTAAATTGGGCTTTTATAAGGCAAAGAGGGATATACGTGCACTGACATTTTCACAAGACCAAATTAAACATGCACAGAGCTCTTCTTTCACCGTCAGGCTTGTCCACCGCAATTCACACAGAACAGGCTGCCATGCTCCTTTTAGATTAGATATTTTTCCAACCTAACACGTCATAGCCGTACAGCTCTAAGTGTTGCGATACAGCCCTTGTTTTTTTCTCTCACTATGCTGTATGTCCTTCGCATGCCTTACTCCATTTCCCACTGATGCACCAGCCAGTCAGCAAGTTGGCCAGTCAGTCCCAGCAGACGGTCACTAGCAAATTGGGATTTCTCCTCCAGCCAAGAACAGCCATCACTTCTCTTGCTCTTGATTACACACAGGGAAATGGAAAGCAGGCAGTGGGAATGAAGGCAGATTATTCCTCCACCTGTATGAGAAGTTTTCTTACTGTTGCTTAAAAATACCTAGTGAAGAGAATTGCAGTCACATCAGAAATGTTGTAGACAGATTCTTGTGTAAGTATGACTTGAACATGAGGATCAAGATAAACACCACCGTAGAAGTTCTGTATGAGTCTCCTTCAAGAGCATCTTGCAAGCCAAGTCTCAGAGGCTTGCTAGGGAGACACCAGCAACGTGCTGCTCTGGGGGCTCATTACTAGACAGAAGAGACCCCCTCTAGCTCTGACCCACAGGGCTCTGCTGTCAGGGTTCCCACGGTCCCTGTGCGAGGAACGGGGCTGGCACGTGAGCAGGAGCCCCCGTGCCAACTAAGTGCTCCTCACTGGGAGTGGAGATGGCTGGTGGTGGGACTGCCCCACATGCGGCCGCGGTCTTTCTCCACTGCAATGCCCACATCCCCATTGGGGCTGGAGCGTGCTGGGTGTGCAGCTCCAGTTCCCCTCCCCAGGAAAGGAATGGAGCCACATTAAAACCAGTTTGCAAACTGAACTGGAGCCCAAATGTGAGTGCAGATGGTGCCTCGATGAGAAGCACCCACAACAGGTCACATTGGTCCCAGGAGGTGCGTGGAGGGAGGCGAGCACAGACAACTGCCCATATAGAAAATGGTGTGCCCCAGGATGGTGTGCAACCTCCTCTGTGGGGTTTGACCCCTTCCTGGCAGCCGTTGCCCCTCTACAGGGAACAACCCTTCCGGCAGACCCTGGAGCCAGGCTGTACAGACAACCTGCAGGTTCCGGCAGGACCGGTGCGCAGGCTGGCACACCGGGAGACACACGGTCAGTGTGCCAGACCACTGCCTTCTCCCACCCTTTCTAACCATATAGACATGCTGAATTACATTTTGTTCGGCTAATAATTGAACGTTTCAGTATCGTATGCTTGCATCAGCTGTATGCAAATGAAAAAGGCCTTAATGTGTTTGTTAATGAAAAAGTTACACTGGTATATTAAAGAAGAGTTTATTTAACTTAGTTTAATTTAAAGGCCACTTAGCACGCTGAGCATTAATGATCTACAGTAAATGTATTTCTTCAAAGGATTTCTCCATTATCGGGTGTTCTTAGACAAGAGTCTACATTGCATATATAGGATTTAGATAAATTGCTGCACTGGGTAACACAGTGTGATAAATGGACATTAATTCATGCCAAATTACGATGAGACTCCTTCAGAGGAATTATTATATCCCTATGAATATAAAAGACACCCTCTGTATCTGAGGGTTTCCTGGGAAGCCAGACATTTCTGTGTGTTATACCAAACTGCAGATGTATTCATTATAATAACATTAATCATGATGACTCCATTTGTCAGTTCCATTCTAATTAAGCATTGCTGCTGTAATGGACCATTATTTTAAAGTGTTATCAGAGGCTGTTTACAATGGATTTAATAGAGTTATGAGCCAGAATTTAGCAGTCTTCTATCAGGTGTGACTTTCTCGGCGCTGTGAAGTGGCAGAGGCTTAATAGGGACATCAGATGGCAGGGGTGGCTGGACCCAGATGTGTTACCTGCTTGTCCTGGTTTTGTCTGGGATAAAATTACTTTTCACTACAAGAAGGACGTTGAGGTGCTGGAGCGTGTCCAGAGAAGGGCAGCGGAGCTGGGGAGGGGTCTGGAGCACAAGTCTGATGAGGAGCGGCTGAGGGAACTGGGGGTGTTCAGTCTGGAGAAGAGGAGGCTGAGGGGAGCCCTCATCGCTCTCTGCAACTGCCTGAAAGGGGGTTGTGGTGAGGTGGGGGTTGGTCTCTTCTCCCAAGGAGCCAGCGATAGGACAAGAAGAAATGGCCTCAAGTTGCGCCAGGGGAGGTTTAGTCTGGGTGTTAGGAAAAATTTCTTTACAGAGAGAGTGGTTGGTCAGACATCGGAACAGGCTGCCCAGGGCGGTGGTGGAGTCGCCATCACTGGAAGTATTAAAAAAATGTGTGGATGTGGCACTTCAGGACATGGTTTAGTGGGCATGGTAGTGTTGGGTTGATGGTTGGACTTGACCTTAAAGGTCTTTTCCAACCTTAATTATCCTACGATTCTTACTGATAGCTGGTATAGTGCTGTGTTTTGGATTTGGAATGAAAATGAAATTTTTGTGTTGATAACATACTGATGTTTTGAGCTGTTGCTAAGCAGTCAAGGACTGTCTGGCTTTCCATGCTGGACGGCCAGCGAGCAGGCAGGGGGTGCACAGGAAGCTGGAGGGGACACAGCCAGGACAGCTGACCCAGGCTGGCCAAAGAGATATTCCATACCATACAACATTATGCTCAGTATATAAACTGGGGGAGGTGGCTGGGGAGGGCCACTGCTCGGGAATTGGCTGGGCATCGGTTAGTGCATGGTGAGCAATTGTGCTGGGCATCACTTTTTTATATATTCTATTGTTGTTGTTGTTGTTGTTGTTATTATTATTATTTTCCCTTCCTTTTCTGTCCTATTAAACTCACTTTACCTCAAGTCATGAATTTTACTTTTTTTTCCTTTGACTCCCTCCCCTATCCCACTGGGGCGGGGGGGAGTAAACGAATGGCTGTATGGTGTTTAGCCGCCTGCAGGGTTCAATCACAACACTGCTGCACCGGGTCTGGCTGGGATAGGGTTAATTTTCTTCATAGCAGCCTGTGTGGGTCTGTGTTTTGGCTGCTGATGTTCAGCTGTGGCTGAGCAATGCTTGCATAGCATCAACAGCTTCTCTTTCTCCCACCCTGCCCCGCCAGCGCGTGGGCTGGGGGCGGGCAAGGGGCTGGCAGGGGACAGCTGACCCCGCTGACCACGGGGATATCCCACACCATACGACGTTGTGCTCAGCAAGAAAAGCTTGGGCGAAGAAGGAGGAAGGGGGGACATTCAGGGTTATGGCATTGGTCTTCCCAAACACAGCTACGCTGCGGCTCTGCTTTCCGGGAGTGCGGGGGGCGAACCCCTCATTTTGCTTTGCTTGTGCACGTGGCTTTGCTTCTCTTATTAAACTGTCATCGCCACAACGCACAAGTTTTTCTCACTTTCCCCTCTGATTCCCTCACTGCAGGAGTTGTGAGCGAGCGGCTGTGGGGGGCCTCAGCTGTTGGGGGGGTCAGCCCGCCACAGCCAGGCACAGAATACAGGGCTGTGGCCGGAGGGGAGGCTCACACATGTGAACTCCATTGCTGGTGCCAGAATCCAGTCGGTCTGTACCCAAGTTCTGGGTCCTCCTCTCCCACCTGCTCCTGGCTCGGCTCCATGGGGGGTGATTCTCAGAGCAGCCACCCTCCTGCTGCTGAGTCTTGGCAAAACCTTCTTTTGGCCCCTTCCAGCTTTCCAGCATCTTCCTCAAATTAAGGTCCTGTTGACTCAAACAGGAATATCTTCTGTTGCTTTGCCTCCAAGAGCTTCACTCCCTTACCATGCTCTACCCCTGTGGGCCCCCTACAGATGTCCCAAGATCTTCGTCTTTCCTCAACCCTGTTTCACCCAGTGGGGGATTTCTCCTTTATTTGAGGGGATTCAAACCCAGATGGTGGATAGAAAGGACATGGTGGATTCTTACTCCGTGCACCGGTGTTGTCCTGCAGTACGTGGCAGTGAGATGGAGCAGCCTTGGGAGGAGGGAATGGTCCACTCTCAAAATCCTGTGTGGTCCTACACTGATAACGCCTCTACTTTTGTAGCTGGAAGCATTGTGTAAATGGCTCAGATTTGAAGACTTTCCATCTAAGAAAATAGTCCTGAAAGGAAGGTTTCCTCTAAGTACTTTTGCAGGGCTCTTGCCTTTTCAGAACAGCTTTGCCAGTTTGGTTGCACACACAGAAGAGGTTATGCAGCACGATGCATAAATTCATTCCTTTTGGAAGAAGTTCTCTGGTGAATCCATTTCTTCATACTCTTTTGATGCTTCTGCAAAATATGTCCCATTGCTAATTCATGCTTCTAGCCTTTATTTGGGTTTGATATTGCTGCAGCCTGCCAAATTTCATGTTTTGTTGCTGGTGGGACGGTTTCTCATGTGTATGCGGACAAGCTTTGGCTCTGCAGTTTTGGCTACACTTTCAATGGCTAGTGCTCAGTTTGAAGCAAGGGCATGGGATCCAGTTTCAGGTGTGCTCAAAGCCTCTTGTCCAGCACAGCTTTTGGAGGGGTGAGTGAGTGAGGATCTTCACATGTTTGCAGGCAGAGAAAAGTCCATCCAGCTCGATGACTGCTGGAGTACACTGTTTGATTCACCATGGTCAGTAGACTGCTTTGGAAACACTTCCCTGAAGGACACTTCCTAATGGCTCCAAGACAGTGGCTACCCAGACAAAGAATTTTCTTTTATCCTTACGGCATTTCAAGTCTTTGGGGTTTTTTTTGCTGAGTGACTAAGGATGAAAATAGGTCATGAAATCCTGAGACAGAAGCTGCAAGTTCTTGCCAGCTGTCTGTGACATTATTTCCAGATGTTCCTGCTCATAGCCATCATGGCCCACTGCAGGAATCCTGGCAAAGGGGCTGTCATTTTGATCTTTTTGTACCAGCTCCCGTGTACCCGCCATCTCTGCTCCTGACTTTCCTGGCTAGACTGCATATTGCCCTTGTCTGCAAAATCTATTACAATACAGAGACGTTCCTGTGCTTAACCAAGGGTCTTCATTTTCTATTCATTAAAAGTTTAAGTGACAATTCCCGGGCATCTTAAACAATAGCCATTTGTATGGAGGCTTGAGCTAAAACCATATTTGCATCCTTGAAGGGCATTCTCACTGAACAAAGCAGTATGGGGTCTCACACCTGGAGAGACAGGAAGATCCCGAGCCTCTCACCGCAATTTTGTCAGATCTAATCCCACTGTTCTGCTGCCAGCAGGCTGACGTGGCACTTCACATCCAAACGTGGGAGGCTTAATGAGGAACGGGCATTGCTTGCCTGCTGCGGGACAGACGATTTGCTCCTCTCTTAACCTAGCATGGCTGAAAGACAGCAGAAGTACAAAAAGTATAAAAAACAGAACCAGGAATGGTAATCTCTGCCACCAGCACCTCACTGCAAGGAGAGGACAGCCAGAACATGGCTCTCGGTGTCGCCAGCTGACAGTTCTCCTGAAAAGTCCTTTGCTGCAGGCAAAGCTCCCCCAAAGGCAGCATGGGCACTGGCACGGGCTCTAGGAGGGGAACGTGGTTGGGCTCATACACCCCTTGCCCTCTTCACAAAGTGCTCGGAGGTGCGCTTGAACATACCCCGCCGCAGGACATCCAATGAGTGTGGTCCCTGAGCACGAGACCCCTCTGGGGGTCTTGCTGCCTGGGAGGTGAGCCATGCATTCCAACGCAGGGGCGACTGAAGGACTGGGGGCTTTCCTTCCTCCCCAGGAGGCATCACCACCAGCGGATGTCACCGACGAGAAGTTGAGTCTCCCAGGGCTCAGAGGGCAGCAGAGGGGATTCCTGTCCCCTCCGGTGACTCCGGGGTGCTCAGGGCACTCGTGTCTTGGCGGGGGCCGGAGCATGGCAGATGCCAGCCCGCAGCAATGAGGTGGGCAGTGGAGGGGTCACTTGAGCCCCCTCAGGGCGCAGGACATGATGGGCTGCTCCAGAAAGCCAGGCTTTCCAGAGAGCTGCGAGGGGAGCATGCTGCGTGGGGAGCGGCTGGTGACCCACAGCAGGAGAGGAGCGTGGGGCTGAGGGACGCACCGTGCTGAATGGGACGAGCAGCCTGGCTGGGCAAGGGCTGCTGGATGAGCTCGGCAATTACAGAAAGCTGCTTTTAGAGCACTCCTTCTTGGCAAGGCCACTCCGTGATGCAACACGCTCAAGTGCAAGAACACTCGCTGCGCTGTGAAATACTAGTGCATGAAAGCGTGGCTGCTTTGTGCTGCCGGAGCTGAGCGCGCAGGCGTCTCCCAAAAGTGGGGGTCGAGTAAATACTGGATGCAAGCTGCTGGTTGACTAAATTCTGCCTCCCTCTGCCTATCGTCTGTGATTAGTCCCTCATTTTATTTATCCACAACTATTTCCTGAATTGTGGAAAGTTCTGTGAGTACTGTTTCTCAAGTTTAAGATTGAAATGTATGGTATTGGGACACAGAAATAAAGTGGCATTGCACCCATTCTCCTGAGTTCAGAATTGATGTTAATGTTTATCATAAGGAATACATTGCTGTGGTGGGTTTACCATGGCCAGCAGCTCAGCATCCACCCAGCTGCTCACTCACTCCCCCATAACAGGACGGGGAAGAGAATAGAAAGAGCAAAAGTGAGAAAACTCATGGGGCAAGATAAAAACAGTTTACTGGGTGAAGGAAAGCGGAAAACAAAACCAAAAACAAGTGATGCAAAGACAATGGCTCACCACCTCCCACAAGTAGACTGATGGCACCCAGACAGTCCCGGACCAACTGCTGCTTTGGAAAACCTCCCTTCCCTCAGTTCTATTGCTAAGCACGATGCTGTATGGGACAGATACCCCTTGGGTCAGGCATCCGGCTGCGTCCCCCACCACCCCCTCGCCCACCCCCAGCCTGCTCGCTGGTGTCAGAGAGAGAAGCAGAGAAAGCCTCGATGGTGCGCAAGCCTCCTCAGCTGAACACTGGTGTGTTACCAACACTGTTTTAGCCACAAATCCAAGGCACAGCACCATACTGTGAAGAAAATTAACTCCATCCCAGCCAGAGCTGGTACAAGCATCATTCATAAAACACTAGGAATTCAGAAAGGGTGAGGGCAGAAGTTCTGGACACATGTACCATTATTTGTTTAATGTTAATTAAAATTTGCAATACCTCAGCTGCTAGAACACTGTTAAAATTAAGACAGAGATTACAGGAGCTTAGTCCAAACACACGCTCATGTCAAAGCAAATGGCCTTTCCTTACCATTGTTTCACAAACCCAGTGCTTGGGTGTTCGGGTGCTGTGGCAGCGCTGGCCAGCACAAGTAGGACATGTGTGATGATGATCCAAGTAGGTTTCTCACAACTCAAGGCTACACAAGAGGTTTGGCTCTGGTCATGCAGAGCTGACGGCAGTCCCAAGCGCACGCGTGCACTTGGAGGAGCACGGAGCTGCTGCCCTGAGGTGGCAGATGGAGACAAGGGTGAGCTTGCAGAAACGTCAGTGGCATCACGAATAAACCCCCAAGAATGCCTATGCATATGTATATCCTATCCAAACGTAGATGCATTTATGTGTAACTCATTAAGAACAAACAGTTCATCAGTCATTAGCTATAGCCCTTCTTAATGAGAGTTCTTTGACGCCAGTAGCAGTCAGCAAAACTAATCCTGCAGCTGGTGGCACTTGGAGGTGGGTGCGTGCACGTCCAGACACAGGCGGGACGGGCTCCAGCGCAGGTGCCCGCTCCCCAGTGCCCCGTGCCCCCCGCCTCGCTGTGCCCGTCTCTGCAGTGCCCAGCCGTGGAGCGGGCGGGAGTCTGGGCTCTCCTCACGCGCCTCACGGTGAACCAGTTATCTTTGCCTGCAATGAGAAGGCAGCTGGGGCAAAAACCCCCGGGCCGGGGAGTCCCCTTCCCGCCTGCCTGTGCAGCCAGAGGACACCCCCACGGCGGGGGGGCTGGGTGGCAGGGCAGGACAGCAGGGACCTGTTCCGAGGCAGGGAAAGCCTCCGAGAAAACACTGCGGTCTTCAGAGACCAGGAGCTGCGACACAGCTCTCGGCTCCAGCCCCCCGCCAACTGCTCAGCCTGCACCTGGGTGTCTCTGCCCCACCAGGAGGCCATCGTGCCCCAAGGACCGAGGGGCTCCGAGCGCCAGGGCTGCCCTCACCGACACGCCTCGCCGTTGGCTGGTGCCGTTGGTACCGAGGTGGCTGCGGTGAGCCCCGGGCTGCGCTGCCCGGCCCTGCGTGATGGGCGCCTTTTCACGAGGGCCCCCAAAATCCCGTTTCAGGGGCAACCACCTGGTATTTTTTTCCAAGGGATCCAGGACACAAGGTGAAAACAAGAGTGAAAGCAGGCTTTTTGAACTTAAAAAAATTACTTTTATTTTAGGAACCAATAAAATTATGGTAAATATTTACAAATAATTATCTCACATAAAGGTTACATAAAACCAAATGTCCACAAGTAACAGTCACTCTCATAAAAGACACACAGATATTGAACTACACCAGTCTTATTGCATGTTTCTTCAACTAATCTAAAAATAAAAGTGTTGCAGTCAACCATTTAACTTAGAATAAAATCACAAATTTCAGTATTGACAAGAAAAAGAATTAAAAAAAACAAATAAATGAAAAAAAACCCGTCAAACAGCCCCTCCCCTTTGACCCATGCCTTAGCACCCCCGCTCCCCAGCCCACCTCCCCTTTTTCTCCCACAAACAAAACCAAAACCAAAATCCCCAAAATAATGTTCGACATCTTTGGCAAATTGGCACTGCTGTAATTACATTCAAATATTGTAACACACAAAAGCAACACACAGCACTAAGGAAAAAACACCAAGATTTCAAGTCTGTTCTTTTCCTACTAGAAAAAAAGAATACAAAACATACACATTTTAAGAAGCATTTTTTCATCTGTTTCGCAACAGATGTTATCCCCTACTTTCAAAGGCAATTCAACAGTTATTTTTACGAGTTTTTTATAAGGTTTTTTGTTTGTTTGTTTGTATGTATCTTTCAAGGGGAGGAGGCTTTTACTTCTCTCCCTTTCTTTCCTTTTTCCTCTCTTTTTTAAGAAGTAAGCTTCAATGCAGGCATTGCAGACTTTGGTGGATAGAACAGATATGTATTTCTTTGATGCTAGAAGTCCCTAATACAAAGTAGTTTGTCTCTAAGAAAAAAAAAGCCTGTTTTTTTTTTTCTTGGAAAGGAATTACATTTGCAATGAAATGAGTTTCTGTAATTTCAGAATGTACAAAGGCCACTAGAAAGTGAAAAACCAGGACATGGTTTCTTCCCACACGAGGCTGAGCGAGGCGAAATGCCCGCTGGCCATCTTCCCGTCTCACTTTGACAGGGCAGAGCAGAAGACCCTGGACACGGGGCTCGAGCCGGGTGGTGGCCAGGGCTATCGCAGGACTCGTGTCCACCCCTCCCTGGCCTCCCCCAGGGCTGGGGAGACGCAAGCGCGCCTGCAGGCGCACACGCGTGTGCACGACACCCCCCGCACGCCCGCGCCGCGGTGCCGCCGCGGTGCCCTGCAAAGCCCTTGGGTCTGGCTGCTGCCCTGGGGCTCCTCCAGCACTGAGCCCTCTCACAGGACGAGCGAGCCAAGGTCACAGCCAAGGTCACACCCGCACCAGCCGCAACGCCGAAGCGTGCAACCCGGGCACCAGGCGCCTCTTTGACGCGCTTTCCACTCGGTGTTTGCACGTCAAGTCTCAGTAGCTCCACCAGAAAAGCGACACTAACTGGTTTTGATCCCTTCGGATCTTTTTGTTTCTCATGCTGCAGTAACAGGTACCTGTGACAGGAGCAGGTTGCGGTCTGAGGGACACAACAGGGCTCCGCAGCCAGTGTCCCTTGCACTGCCACCGAGCTCTGTCTCTGGTGCGGAGCAGTGGTGGCCGTGGCTTGGGACACGTGCCCAGTGCCCACATGGATGCAAGCCGCCCGACTTGGCTCTGCCTGACAACACCCATACAGGACCATCACCTGTGTGCTCGGCAAGAGGCTGCAGGGCACGTTACCCAAGAGCTGTTGGCCCTCTAATGTCCTTTTCTCAGTGAATCCAGAAGAAAAAGCAGGTTTTTCCCAGCGTCTGCTGGGACAGAGTCACAGGGTGCGTCAGCTTAATGCTGGGCTACCTGTCGTGGCTGCGGCTTCACGCATCCTGGTGGCACACGCACCGGCACGCGTGTGCAGGAAGGAGCGCAGCACCGGGAGCACACGCGGTCGCAGCCGTGGAGCTGCCGGTGGCAGCCACACAAGTTTACTCGGGCCACGGCTCTCTGGAGCTATGGGTACTTGTGGTTGGAAATAAGCAACACCGTAACATGGCTTCCTCTCTCCTCCATGCTGAAGGACATGTAGAGTAGGTAAATTAAAGAAAATAAGAAAAGGAATACAACTCCATCAGTTGACACTGGGCACGGCAGAGCATTTATCTACAGCCTCCACTCTGTCCTCGCACTGCAGCACCGAGAGGTCTTGGCCACAGGGAGCCAAGGAGAGGCGAAGGATACCCCAGTGCTCCACTGGTGTGAGCTCCAGGGACCATCCCTCCCTGTCCAGAAAGGCTTTCTTCCGAAAACCTCCTCTCAGCCTGTTTCTTTTTCCTCTTTTTCCTTTTTTCTTTTTCTGGTGCAGTTTCTTCCCTCACTGTCTCCTTCCCAAGTGCCTCAAGCACCGAGGCTGCCCTGACACCTGCGGTCCCAGCACAGACCAGAGCACTGCTTCGACGACTCTGCGTCTCCGAATCAGCACACACTCTCTGGCCCTGTGCTCCCACAGCCCGGAGCATTTTTCCGATTCGACAGCAAAGAAACAAAGCTTTTGGTCTGCGGATCCGGTGCTGAGACACCCTGAGCTCTGCAGCCAGTGGAGCTCTGTAATGATAACGCCACTGTAACTGAACCTTCGGACACAGATGCTAAGCAAACTCAATGCCCACAGCGTTTTATGTCTTCATTATGGTCACACACTCATAGCCTTTGACGGAGCGTTTCCTCAACAAGTCAGTTCATGTAATCCTGGCTCATGGCCTCCATTGATTTAGTCTTACGGCAGTGTTTTCCATCTCCATCTCTCAGATTTCATTTCTCAGCCTGTCTGTACATTTCTCAGCAATGTAGTTGATAAATTTATTGCTGGAGCACATACTACTGGAAACCCCTCAATCTAGCTAAGTGTATCACAGAGCTCAGTGCAGAGACTGCCCGATGGCATGTTATGGGGCTGATTTCTGCAAGGGTCTAGTAATGATACACTGCACTACGCGGCATCCCGCCTGAGCACAGGGTAGGCAGGGCATCGCAAACCCCCACGCTGGTCTTGCTCTCTCCCCTCCTTGCAGCCCCGTGGGGTCATTTTGCTTCCAGCTTCCACTTCACCCCAGGACACCCCATGGAACGGAGGGGCCACAGAGGAGTGGGCGGCAGCGGGCTACTCTCCGTCATCCCCAGAGGACCACCTTCTGCAGTGGTGCCTTTCAAAGATGCTCCTTGAGGAGGAGGATTCCCATGATGAAGACTACAGACAGAAAGTCCAGGCCTCCCGAAGAAAGCAGTTTGTAAACCCCGGGCAAAACGTTCTCAAACACAGAAAGTACTGTCAAGAAGCGTCTTTTCCAGAAGTACAATGTGCATACTCAATGGGCCCGCTCTTACCAGCCTTTCTTGCTGGGCATCAGCCTCAGCAGATATGAGCAAGCCTGGCTGCCATGTTTTGGGAGGTGACCCAGGCGCAGGGGCCTGCCTTGCATGTGCCAGGGTAGGAGTCCGGGGTTTCCCCTCCACAACACCAACCGGGACCTGTGCACTGCCCACACACCCGCACTGCCCCTGCCTGCACCCCCAGCTGGCGGCATGGAGCCCACCACCATGGCCGGCAGAGTGGCTCTGGCCCAGGACCACCCTCAGGGAGTCCCAAGGAAACCGTTGGGCCAGCCAGGTCTGAGCACCTCGGGTCACTTCATCTGGCAGCATCCATGCATCCTTCAGGGCAAATACACCCGCCTGGCTTTTCCTAAGCCCCCAGCCCAACTACGAGAACCTCTGTCCTGAGTGTGCTAACACCTGCCGAAGTCTCATGTTTGCTCTTCTGAACATCAGCTGAATTAGCGTGCGTCACACAAGCCATGCCACTGAGGAAACAATAAAAGAAGCATGTTTGCTGGGCAGTAGGCAGAGTGGGTGAAGGACCCACACAGGAGCTGCTGTTCCCTCACCGGACAGACAGACAGACTCGTTTTAGACCAGCCTTGCCACCGAGCGGGTGGCGTCTCTGTCGGTGGTGCAGGTCAGTCCACCTGCACCCTCACGGCCTGCAGTCAAACTCTCGTTTCTTTTCTCTTCAGCCAAGGCACTGCAAGGCCTTATCCCTGCCCGAGCTCGAAGAGAAGGCGTGTGTGCTCAGGGCGCGAGTAGCATGCACCCCTGGGCCAGGGGCTGTGGAGTAGCATCCAGCCACATCCAGCCCTTCGCAGCTTTGTCACCAGGGTGCAAGTGATCACGGGGTGCTCAGAAAGGGACGACACCAAAGCAATGCTTCAGAAGGTTCCCTGTGTAAACTGTCCATGGTGTCATCTGTCTTCAGTTAAAAATGGGTGTGTATCAGTTGTTAATGAACGGCAAAAAGCAGGGGTTTTCCCACTGGTAAGTTTGTCACAAAACTTCCTTCTTGGGTTAGGGACACAGTTTGAAGGACTCTGGCCAAGATCCCTGATGGGCTCTGTGAACATCTCACTGAAATGTCATCAAGTCAGTGGGACCTGGGTGTCTCCATGGCTTTTGACAATCTGAACACATCTGTCCTGGGAACTTGGAGGTCATGGCTGCATTTCTGTAGTGTGAGAAGACGCCACTGGAGTTGGAGCGGGAGCTTCTCAACGGGTCAGTGGCCGCTAAGGACACCGGACACGTAGCACAAGCAATGAGGTGGGGAGGGAGGAGGAGAGAGAAGGGTGTTAACTCAGGAGCTGCCATTTCAGAGAAATGCTTGTTCAGCCAGAAGCAAGTATTTGTACGTGAATGTTCATCCACAGGAATGTATCTCAGGTTCAACACCAACAACCCTTCCTCAGCCTTAGGAGACATGCAGGCAAGCGCCAACAGGACCCTGCTGCAGCGCCCGTGCTGCTCTGGGCAGATAGGGACGGTCGGGTTGGCAATAAGGAGGCTACAGACAGATCTTCACCTCACCACAGCCAGGGAGCTCCTCCGCTGCCCGGAGCAGGTGCCTGTCGCCCGTACACGACTGAGGCTGGATGCCCCTCCGCCTGGGGCGGGGGGGGCTGCAGCGGGAAATGAGCAGTTCGGGCTCCATGATGAGGCAGTGATGGGTGTAGCTGCTTGGCAGGTCGTTTGTAGCCGTTCTCCTCTCTTCATTAGCCCCAGAAAGCCGCACGTCAAAGAACATGTCACCATTAGTGCTCCCTCTCCGAGCAGGGAGGGGGCGGGGAGAAACATGGAATGAACAGGGCAAAATCCCCACCGCTGCGCATCTGGACTACGGCGGCTCGGATTTGAAATGCCTTCACTGAAATGCACAGACTCCCAAAATGAGAGCCTTCCTCTCTGGTCTGCCTCAGAAAGCGCGTGTGTGCGCTCCCGCGCTCAGTACACCCTGCTCAACACGTCCATTTCACAAAAACTGTTACCATGGTATTTCTCCCCCTTCCTCTCAGGATGTTCATCATTGGGTTTTAGCACACAACCTACTGAGATGTACATAAGGTGTCAACTATTACTTAGGAATTCCTTCTTGGATACTGCTTAACTTGAAACCAGAGAATTTGTTTCAGTGCTCATTATTATGACAAAGGAACTTAAATGAACATTAAGCAGTAAAACGTCACAAAACTGCCCACGTCTTCAGTTGCCCATGTGTCTGATACCAGTATATAGCATGATCACACACAAGTGTCAGATAGGATGCTCTATACAGAAATAACATCAGCCCAAAATATAGCCACAATGCGTGTTAACCTGGTTCAAAGTTGCTTAAAGCTTACCGAATTCTTTGAATCAGTGCACCAGTTTCAAAACACATTTTCAGGTGTGTTTTGAGTTCATATTTGTACAACGTTGCTGCTTATGCTTAAGCCACTTTTATAGTAATACAAACAAGCAAGTATTTACAGTGGTGCTTGTGTAAAATTGAGCAGACTGATTTTTTCTTTGCCACCAAATTAAAAAAAAGAAAAAAAGAAAATTGCCTTGAGTCTCACAGCCTGTTTCAGTGTGCAGCAAGAGGAAGCCGCCCCAAGGGGAGCTGCTCACACCTCTTCCTTATCCCCAGATACAGCCGTGGCACCCAGAGGCGATTAAAGCAGTAGTCAGCCGGCTGCAAAAGACACGAAGCTACTGCACGTTTTTGATCACACAGAGCATCAGGAAAAACGCTTCCTCCTGTTTCTTTGTTTGATTTGAGACCCGGTCAACATGACCAGCTTTAAGAATACAATAATAATCAGTTCACCAAGTTTAAAGAGCAAAATCTCAATTAGCATGTTCCTACTGGGTACTTTCTCTTTCCCTGGCAGCGTGGCTGGCACGGCTGCAGCAAGGTGACGCGTGGTGGCCGTCCCAGGCGGTGCATGCAGTCGGTGCCGGCGCCCCAGGCTCCGGCGTCAGTGGCGGTCGTAGGCAGCGGCGGCCGCTGGCGGGGCTGCCCCGCGGGCTGCAGCGCTGTAGTAGTACGGGGAGCCTGCAGAAGCGGAGACAACCGTGAGGAAAACAAAGGTGGAAAGGTGCCGCTTGCAGCGTGCCGACACAGAGAGCTCTGCAGCCTGGGCTCAGACTCATAGCAATAAAGGCCAGGTCATCAGAACAAAAATCACATTCATGCATTCTGCATGAGAACAGTACTACCATTGCTCTGCAGTTCTACCAACTGTACCTGGCTCCCTTCCTCCACTCAAAGCATTAGTTTCATTTATTTCACCAAAAAGTGAATTACTTTTCAGAATGGAAGGTCAAAATGTTCCAGCCCCAACACATTACAACACTCTGACTTCTCTGATTTTTCTCCTCCTTTTGGGGAGGAGGAGGACGTTGAGTCCCAAAGCATTTGACATACTTCACTTGACTGAACAACAATTCCCCTTTTTCTCAAACTGATTCTATCAGGAATAACCCCCCAAATTTTGCTTAGCTCTGCCAGTGACCTTGGAGCTCCAGAAAGCAACACCAAGTTTGTGCTACCAGATCTGGTTTGGGATCACGCCACTGCGCTGGTCTCTGCCTGGCCAGGGAAAGTTCTTTGGCATCCAATATATTTGTTAGGGGAGAAATTATCTTCAGAAAATATTGGCGACTTCCTGTTTTACTTGGTAACAAACTTGCACTCAGAAAGTAATTTACAACTACCTCCAGCAAATAATGCCTCATCCAGAAAAGTATCACCTGATAACTGCATATCACAGCTTTTGAAACGGACACTTAAGCCTCCAAATGATCAAATATATGCTCTATTTTTTGATTAAGTACATGTGTTACACACCTGAATGAACTTTGTAGGTGAGGCTTAAGGCTTTGCAAATTGGTGAATGTTGAGGTGCTCATCTACGAAGACAAGGCCTGAAAAATATTGGCAATGACTTTTCTGCCCTGCAGGGCTAAGTGCTGGTAGATTGGGTGATCACCAAAGGATCACCTGGAGCCTGGACTGTTTGCTTGCATGAGGAAGAGCCTTTCACTTCAGATGTAACCAGAGAGATGCCAATCGGTCCAGACAGCACCAGCTATTAAATACTTTCCAAGTGCACCAGAGAGGAAACCAACTCTGATTCACTGTAAGAAAAGAGTCAGGCAAAAAATTTTTCGAGGCGGTACCAGTTTGGTCTCCAAGCCACCAGCTGTTTCACATGTATGAGATGCAAGACATGCTGCAGTGTGGAAGAAGCTCCTTGGAAGGACTCACACTCGGACATGTGCATCTGAGACCCCAGGCAGGTTTGGATGAGTGACAAAGAAACAATGTACGGAATGGCTCTGGAGCAGGCTGGGCTGTAGGGTCTGGTCTCATGAGTGACCCCATCCAAGAGCGGCCATCCATCCTAAACTCTCTGCCTTTACCCCACTTGGGACAGCTGCCCAGCAGACATGGTGAAGGGTCTTCATGTCCAAGGATGAGACTTGTCACAGAGCAGGTAACTTCTGCAACTTCAGCGAGGCAGAGCAGTGGGCCCTGCCAGGAGACGGTGGTGCCACCAGACTTCAGGGGGACCTGTGGACCCCCTCAGCAAAGCATTGGTGTCAGCGAAGAGAGATCGGGAGCTTGTACACAGGGAGGGTCTGTGTTATCCTCAGTGCCACTCTCAGCACCCCAGACATCCCAACTTAAATATCGTGCAAATCTGCTGCAAAGGGGCCTGGGTTTAAAGAAGATAAACCAAGCTTCAGGACTGCGGTCCCAGTTGTCTAGAAGCATAGTCTTACCACACAGGAGTAATCCAAGACAGTCCATGAAATTACTGCCCAGGCTAAGCATTTGCAAAGATGTCTGCAGAACCTTTAGGCAGGAGCCCATCTTACTTAGGTTTATTAACTAAAAGGTAAGTATTTTAAGCCATAATCAATGGAGGCAAAGCAGATCCCTTCAGAAGGTCATTATCCCACTTACTCTTGCGTAAATGCAGAGCTGACAGCCTTGAGTTACCTGCTGAGGGCACCACAATCGCTGTCCTAGGCAGGATGGACGCTCCTCTTCCAGATAACTGAGATCGGGTTAACAAGCCCCAGCCTCAGGAACGATATTTCATGGAGGAGAATACTGGAAAGCTTCACAAGGACAGTGAACACCGTTCTCACGGGTAGCCTAAAATAAACAGCTGTATATTGTGTATCCCAGTCAAACTCAAGCAATTAGAAACACAGAAGCTTTCCTTGGCCAAATGAGACAGCCCTGAATGAGCAAAGGAGAACTGAACACCTCACCAGACTTTGAAATGCGCATGCCCTGCCCAGCTGGCATTTCGGGGATGTCCTCTGTAGCCAGTGAACGGGGGGCCGTGCTCTCGGCGGTACCCCGTTTGTCAGTCCGTGTCCCCCCACAGCCACTCCTGCTGCCTGGGAGTCCTTGGGGATCATCTCCCGGGGTACAACACCTTGCAGGACCGCAAAGAGCCGGTGGAACCGCTGTCGTCACCCACCGCAGCACCAGGAAGGCGATGGAGAGCATGGGGGGTGGTGCCCAGCTTCCAGGTGTGACTGTCAGTGGAGACCCCGGTCCCTGCCGGCACTGGCACCGGCACTGACTGTGGCAGCTCAGCCCGGGCAGAGGGGTGGAAAATCCAGGGAAGGGATCCAGCGGCACCAAACAATTTCACCCTGACCCACAGAGCAACACGTGGGTCCCACCAGAGCTGGACGCAGCGCTTCACAAGGTTTTGGGGTAAAGGGGGTCTTTTCGGGGTCAGGGCCCGAAAAGTCACTCTTCCTCTACTGCTGTTCTGACAGTGCAGCTGCCAAAGCCCAACATTTCTCCCACGCTTTCAAAAGGCCTTACACTTCTCTCAGGTTTGATTTTTCCAGTTTGCCTTTCTGCAGTGAAATCAAAAAAGCTTGTATTTAAAGTGAAAAATAAAAACATCACATCACAAAGCATTCACTCTTCCTCGCTGTCACCATAACCCCATCCAGAACAGACTTCTCCGTCCTTCTGTTGTTTTTTCTTTCTAATTCATACTACCATCAATTTATTTCTTGACACAGTCATTTCTGGCACCTACTTGTTCTCTAATCTTTTCACAGAAACCCACAGAAGAACTGAATCTAATCCTGACCGACCAGCTCCAAGCCCTGCCCTCACACGGCGCTGTGCCAGCACTGGCAGCCGCAGCACCGCAGCAGTGCAGGCAAACCCTCCCAGGCAACACGCAGGGACCACGTCCGGGTGGGAGCGGGGATGCTGCCTCAAACAAAACCCATCCTGAGCAGTATCGAACCGAATGCAATGAGGAAAAATGGTAAAGAAGTTACTGCAACACGGCAGCACAAAAGTGAATTGCTTTTCTTCATTAGACGGCATCGCTGTTATCTGCTCTTAGCGCGCACGTGTTGAGCAGACGCTCTGCCGGCGTGCACCAGAACGTGCCGACGTTGGCAGACTGAGCCCCAGGCGCGCACGTGCTTGCTTCCCATCCGCTGTGCGCACGCCTCCATGTGCATCCAGGTACTTGACTTGCTGGTCATTCACAGCACAGTGGGGCAAAAAAACACAAAAAGAGATGTCCTTTTCCCCACCAGCTCTTCTGGCTTTGAGATGGGGACACCCGCTACCGCCACTGAGGCAGACACCTCGCAAGTGGCCAGGTTTTGCATCCTCTTTCCAGCACATCCCTCGGGAAACTCGGGGTCTGCCCTCACTCCGGCCACGGTCGGGGTGGGACTGAGCCACCCCGCACAGCAAAGGCCATCGTGCCCCCGCTGCAGAGCCAGCTGTGGGTGCCAGCGGGGCCGACGACGGGATGGGAGAGCAGGAAGACACCGCAGAGCTGCAGCAGGTAACTGGCTGCTGCTTCTGCCCCTGCTTGTGTCGACCACTCTGGGGGGCTGCAGCGCGCTTGTCCCCCCTTCCACAAGAGCTATGGGGCAAGGCACTCGGGGCTGCCCGGCAGAGGCGGGAGCATGGTCACCCGGCTGCATCAGCTCCCCCACCAGCTGGGGCAGACGAGAGGGGCTGCCCAGTGCAGAGGAGCGGGGAGCACCAGAGCAAGGGCAGAGCAGGCACAGGGGTGATGGGCAGCAGCCAGCGCTCCGCTGTGGCCAGCCAGCCTCCCCTCACCGCCCGCACGCCAAGAGCCTGGTCCTGCCTTCCCGTGGAGACACCAGCTCACACTTCTCACTGCTGCTCTGCGCTCGTGGGACAAAGACTGTGGACTAACGACTGAAGCCTTTTCACCGTTCTCATCTCTCTCTGTTCCTACTATCTTTACTCCTCCTCAAAATAATTTTTCAAGCCAAGTATCCTTTCTTCCTGCCACTTGCAAATCACAGCATCTCTCCTTTTAGCTCCTCTTTCACAGGTCTCAGCCTGGTGTGATTGCTGCAGTGCAATTCTTCCTTGGCAGCACAGGGAATTAATTGAACATAGGCGCAGCTAAGTGCTTACAGTATTACACTGTCATCTTGGTGAAAGGAGAGGGACTTAGTAAAACAAACTGCGTCAGTCTATGTACCAGTCCTGATTAATTTTGTCAAGGTTTCTGCTTTGAGGCTGATACTGCCTGAGCTTGCTCTCAGGAAAGAATTACTAAAGGCACTCACGTATACTCCTGAGAAGAGTAGAAGCATCCTGGATATAGTTTAAATTAACCTCCTCTCCACTGTGGGTGCTCAGGCTTGTCGCACGGAGCCTTCCGGGTGTGCAAGGAGACTTGGAACAGGAGCTTAAGATCACAGATTCCTACTTGCCCTGAATTAGCAGTGGGGTTATTGGGCACCTAGGGAGAAGGGAGTGCAGGATCAGGCTCCCAGGGACAAAGGCAGAGCTGTGGATAAGCCGGATCTCTGTAGGGCACAAGAGATGTGTCCGACCCGCAGCCTAGTGCCCAACATGGAGACATTCTTGCTCGGGTCCTACAGCTCACCCAGGCCTTGCAGCATCTCTTGGAGCACCAGCTCACTGGCCTTGCCCTCCAGCATTGCGTGCCACGGGCAAGTGGGCTGGGCTTCCCACCTAGGCTCCCGGACCTTCGCAATGCCCCGTTGTGGTACAATACCAGCTTCTAATAAATGCCTTTCCAAATGGACCACCATTCTGCTTTTGGTGCTTTTCTGACAGAGAGGCTTGAAATGAAAGGGAATCCCAAGGTTCAGCTCACTGAGACCTCCCTGCCTAGCTCTTACATGCTTGCCCACGGGACATCGGAGCAGCACTGGGAGGTAAAGGCTACACCAGCTCTCAGCCAGCTCAGCAATTCCGGCCGCATTGACAGGAACAGAGTGGAACAGGCATTTTAAACTACTAGTGGTCAGACAAGGGGATTCCCTCTCCAGGGACCTCCAGCACTCCCAGTTTTGTGACCAGACCGAACTGGAATGCTAAGTTCATCCTTAGGACTTCCTGCAGAAAAAACATTCCCATCTCTTTTTCTTTTTGATGCATCAAAACTTCCAGTCTCGTAACTCCAAATCAGTGTGCCATTGCACACTCAAAGTGATATAATGTTATCTGTGCAGTGACTGAGTCACTGAAACACGATTTTGAAAATATCAAAAGTATTTAGAAGATGATAAAAACAACTCCCACCAGCAAAAAATGCCAGCGTTGCTGTCATTATACTATGAAACATGTCGATTTCAATGAAGCTGCAGTTTCTGAAGGAAAATGATGGCATCCAAATCTTTTTGCTCTTGCCTCATTTAAACACATATTCACAGCATGCTGTTAAGTAAATACTCCTGTAGAAATCTTGCCAGCCTGAGACACGAGTCTTGCTGTGGGGAGCACACTGTCCTTTCAGCCGTGCGCATGCAGTGTCCCTCCCACACAGTCAAAGATGAGATGGAATTTGTCCCCAGTACGTATCATCCGAAAAAGAAATGAGAAAAAGAGGAAGAACAGGAAAAAAACGGAAACAGCACAGGTAAACAGTGTCCTGGCAGCAAGCAGCTGGCTCCTGACCAGCCTCTGGTTTAGAGCTTTTTCCTGACCCAGACCTGCCCATCACCACCAGCTTCGGGGCACCACGGGGATGCACCCTCCCTGCACCCTGGCCAGCATGCTCCGAACTTATACAAGCCCATCACCTCAAACAAGAGCCGAGCAGGTCATGGGCACAACCTGCTGCTGTGGGGGTTGAAGGGCCAGTGCCCATCCCCACTGGGCAGCACAGAGCTCGGGGATGGCTTCAGGCTGGCCCTGGTGCAGCTCCGGTACGCTCATCCTTCCCTGCGGAGCTGTGCACCCACAGGCGGGAGCACAGCGCGCAGACCAGCAGCCTCGCCAAAAGCCCTCTCTCCACGGGGAAGGGCAGGGCTGGGGCTGGGTTTTCATTTATTTTTAAAAGAATGCCAGTTTTCAGTTTGCAAACAAAATTTAAAAAGCCACCCCAAACCTGGCTTCCCAGGCCTATCCAGGCAGCAGAGCTTTGCTAAAGCAGCTCTTCTCCTTCCAAAGGAGTTGCAAAATTAGAAGTGAAGAAAGCACGGCGTGTGCTCTTCACCCCTGGCTAAAGCATCTTCCCCACATGGCCAAGCCAAAATCCTGCAGGCGCTGCCGGCTGTGACCATGGAAACTGCGGGTTTAAGCAGGGACTCCCCCGGCTTTGTGCAGCTATGCCCATCCATATTAGCTGGAGACCTGTCCGCTGATTTATGATGGAAGCACTAACAAACCCTTAAATGTGGCACAGCAAATAGCAGCATTATACCAGCACCATGGCATGAGAGGCAGAGGCTGTCTATTGCTCCCTGAGGATTTGTTTAAGGACAAGAACCATGATGAATACAGCCTGGGTGGCTCAATTACATGGGGACTCAATTACTTAAAACAAAGAAACTGGATGAAAAAAGTATGACAAAAATTCAAAATTATTTCACTGCTGGAGGTCACATATAACAGCCCTGTCATCCATAAATCTGGAAATCTCTAAGGCATGCTACTCCTGTGTTGAGAGATGACAATTAATTGGTATTTTACTTACCTCATCCATGCAAATTATGCAGGGAAAAATTCTAATTACTGCATGCTACATGTATATAAGGTCAAAGTGGGCCAGCTTTTGACAGTGGTGTAAAATGGATTATGTTTATCCTTCACATGAGGGCCATGATCCTGTATGAGCCACATGGCTCCTGCCCCCCATGGCTTCTAGGGACCCTGCCGGCATCAGTGAGGCTGCACAGGCACAGTGGTCCCTTGCAGAGGGATGGATCAGGCAAACACACAACTGGGGAGCAAATGCAATGCGAGGTCTGGGACAAATGCGAAGTGCTTGAATGAGGAAGAAACACCAGCATGAGGAGTGATGGGGCTCGCATTCAGCCGTAAGCAACTCGGCACTCCAAGTTTTGTCTCAACAAAATTCCTTACACTCAACAAAATGGGATCCTGCCTTCCAGCAGCACCCCAGAAGGCTGGAAGGATTTTATGCAGCAGAAATGGGAAGACAAGATGTTTGGGCAGGGGCTTCTTGCGGGCAAAGGGAACCAAGAGCATTTATGTACCCCAGTGGAGACCTACAGTCCTGCATGGGGCTCAAGCACGGGGACTCAGGACCATGCCAGGACACGCATCCTGCCCACCCCAGACCAGGATGATCGCGGTCAGGTTGCAAACAAGGCAAAGCTTGCACCGGACTCCCAAGGCAGGAACGGCAACTTACCCAGGAGTCCAGGGTTGGGAAATCTCCAGGAGTCGTTGTACGTTGAATACTGTGGGTGGCTGTATGGGCTCCCAGAAAACTCGCTCCCTAAGTTATAGAGAAAAAGACAAAACAAAAGATCATTTGGTTTGAGACCACAGTTACTGTTCTGAGGGAAAGGAGCTCTTCTCCGCATGCTGTGATCCAGTGACGGCCTTAGTGAAAGCACTGATGGCCACCTTCTTTGAGGAAGAGCAATATGGGTGGGATACTTATTAAATGAATGGGTGCAGCCATTTTTTACATGTCATTTTTGTGCTGCAGCCCAGGCCTGCTGGGCTGGTGGAATATGTCAGGCAGTCTGTGCTGCAGAAGCAAGACAGCGAGGAGGGACGGAGGGGACTCTGGGACACAGCGACGGGTCTGGTCCTTGCCTCCTCGGCCCTGCAGCACTCAGGGCAAGAAACACAATAGAAAGACAGGGCTGCTCAGACAGGCTCTCTGCAGGCAGGAGAAGATGAACCAGCTAATCTTCTAGATAGTGGGTATCCTTCCAAGCTCTCCAGCAGAACATGGTCTTGGTCCCAGATGTCCATCCGTCACTGCAACCCAAGGAGAGGGATGCTTGCATTGGTTTCAGATGGCTTTGAAAGGCAAACCCTCCAGACAAAGGCACAAAAAAGGCTCAAAGAGTTACTGCTATTTATCTCCTCACCAGCTCCCACCCTCCCCATTTGTTCTCGTCACGTGTCACCTCCTGTTTCATACTTCAGCTGCAAGCTCTTCAGCACAGAGCCTTGCACCACGGGGCTCCGGCCGGCCTGGGGCAGGGCACCCAGCTCCACCACCGTGCAAATACGGATGCTGCTGACCATTTATTAGGAAATTTTCCGCAAATGGCAGTTTCCCACTCTCCTCCTCTCTTTCTTCCTCCTCTCCTCCCTCTCCCATACACAAACACATGCACGCACAACAACACAGCAGGAGAAAGAGCAGCTTTCCTGTGGCAAGGGAAGAGGGCTGCCAGGCTGCAGCCGCAGACGCTCCCTGCGACCTTCCCCTGTTCCGGTCCTTGGTGCTGGCGTAGCCCCCGTCCCGGACCCGGGGCTGCCTTCGCCCCAGCCGAGCGGCAAACCCCTGACGCGTCTCCAGCTCCCTGTGCTCAGCACCCCTGGCCACCGCCACCCACAGACCCGTCCCAGGGACCACGTCTGAGTCCCCGGGCCCGTGAGCAGCCTCCTCGCTCAGGACACTGCTTAGGCAAGCTGCGGGCCCGCGGGCACCAGCGGAGAAGGGATGATGCTATGGTGAGCTGTGGGAGAGCTCTCGGCTCGGCAGCGTGGTGGGTTGCGATAGCTGTGCAGTCCTGGCAGCCGCTGCGGCCGCCTGCAAAGGCATTTTCTGCCAATACAGAAGAAACACAGGTTGGTGTCAAAATATAGGGTTGGGTCCAGGGTAGTTGGGTCTCTACGTGATGCTGCTTCAGTAAAAACAAGCTGCCTCTCAAAGGATGCCAGTAAACACATGGAACATGCTGACAGCAAGGGCTGCCCATCACTGGTCAGCTCCGGGGGGTCTCCGCTAACACCCCTTCCCTGTTTCTCACAGCCCTTCAGACCCACAGGACGGCACCCACCGGCCTTGACCTTCTCTCTCCCTTGCTGACCCAGCACCCGTGGACGGGGCAATGAGGCGAGGTCTGAAGCTAGCAGCAGCAAGCACTTCCACAGTCAGCACGCCTTGCTGTGCTGACCACTCTTCTTCACAAGCTCAGAGCAGGTTTTCATTACTGCCTCTGAGGAATAGCATTAATTCACCACGAGCCATGGAAAATGGAGCTGTTTCCGAACCCTTCTTCCTAGCGAAGTTCACCAGGTACAAGTACATAGAGGAAATCTACATTTCCTCTCTGCTCCCTGTCCTTACTGATGATAGATCACTTCAGTACCCAAAGGTTACCTCCATCGCAGGGCGCACTCATGGCATGGTGAAGATGGTGAAGCCAGAAGAGATGTCAGGAGACACTTGAGGCACCAGAGCCTCTGGCAAAGGCGTCACCATTGCCTTCCGCCAGCCAGGAGGCAAGCTCACTGCTGCAGGACACAGCGGTTCCTCTCTGGTCCCTTGTTCCTCCTCCACAACCGAGGCTGTGGCTCAGCCAGAGCCCCACTGGCTCACCCCCTCCTCCCGGAGTCCCTCGGCGTCCTGCAAGCCTCCGACCCAGCTCTGCCCTACTGGTGTTTGCCCACGCCTGCAGAGCACGTGGGCAGAAAACTGCCTGGTAACTCCGTGGGCGAGTGATATGACCTCCCCCAGTCTTTGAAGGCTCACGGCCGGGTCCTCCTTCCCGTGTGCGCCGCACAAAATCCTCGTCCTCCTCTGGGTGCCTGTCCTACGGGGAGGGGCTCGCACAGTGCCCTCCTCAGTGCCTTCGACTCCCGCTTCACGCAGGCAGTGACGAAGGCCGAGATCCAGCCCTGTTTTCGTCGCACGGAACAGCTGGGCTGCCTGACCGACACGACACGCGAAAGCCAACTGGGGCAAGTCTCGCCGCCAGTCCTCCCCCGGAGCTGTGCAGTGCATAGACAGAGGGACAGGGTGGACAGGACAGCAGGACAGACCCCATCGCCGCTGCGGCTGTTTGCACAGGCGTGCAGAGGAGCCTGCCCAGCTCCTCCGTGGCTTCGAACGAAGCTCGCGGCGGACGCCGCACGCCTGCGAGAGCTGCGCCCCGGAGGCCACGCGCACCCATGTGACGACAGGACAACCCCTCACTGCCAGCTGTCACACCACCCCTCCCTCCCCTCCGCAGGCGCTGCCCCCCTCTCCCGTCCTCCCGAGGCTGCACGGACCCGCGGTGTCCCGCGCCGACACCATGCACGCCGCTGAGCAGGCGGCAGCGCTGTCCCAACGCTCATCAGCGCTGCAGCAGGGCTGCAGGTGGGAACGCGCTGACATCTCATTGTTTCATCCTCTCCTCCCCCACCATCCCCACTGCCCTCCTCCCCACACTCACACGCAGACACACATCGTGGACTCTCTGGGGGATGCTCCGGTGCCTGTCAGGCTGAGGCTTCCAATTCTCTGTTTTTTATGCCTCAGTGGTCAGGGTGTCAAGCTCCTGCAGTACAGACCAGCCAGGAGCTCGAGGAGTCACTGAGCACCATCAGCTCGGTGACAGTATTGCTTGCTTCTTAACATACTCTGCATATCCATCAGCCTTGCAGGGGGAAAAAAAAAGAGGAGAGAGAGAAAGGGGGCAGGAGAGAAAATGAGAGAAAAGAAATACAAGGGAGGGGAAAAGGAGAAGTGGGGGAGAAAGTCTCAAGCCCTGCTGCTACCATTGCACACAGATGGTACAGCCGTAAGTGAAACTAAGCTAGATGAATGAACGCTGCATGAACGCCCCGTCATTTCCACCAGACATTCCAAGGTCTATCAGCTACACTTCTTGACAGCACTGCTTAGCAGCCGGCCCTTGCCCCATTCAACAACACAACGAATCAGCTACCCAGGGACACGCACACGTGCACGGTGCCTGCCTGCACCACGAGGAAGGGGTGGCAATTGGAGCCATCCCTCCTTCTCGTGAAATGGTAAGCCCCCTCCTTAATAATTCCCACATCACTGAGACACAAAGACACCAAACCAAGGCCTTCTGCCAGAGCTAGCCCACCTCTCGCTGCAGACCTGACTCCACACTGGCACGCTGCTTTATGCAGCTGTAGCCCAAATGGGGTCAGACCCTTCCATCACCCCCAGAGGCAGAAACGCAGAGGAGGCGGGAAGAACAATTCCCAGCAACGCGGCCGCAGCAAGCCCTGGGAGATGCACTCCACTCTGAGATGGTGGGACAGAGGCGCAGCCCCCTTGCCCATGGGGTGAGCCCCCAAGGCGGCTGCAAACAGAGTCTGACAGTGGTGGATGGAACCTCTGCTAAATAAAAGCAAAACAACATTGCCCGTTCTGCGGAATTTTCTCTGGGGATTATGGACTCATGTTTACCGATCTGTTTCATTTTAAGGTAAGCTTCCTGCAAGTGTCCTTTGTGATGTGCAGAGAAACTGAAAAGCGTGAGTTTAAAAATCTCAAGAACCAAGAGATGAAGAAAGAGATTTCACAGTCTCTTTCAAGCTGCCACGGTTTTAGGGAACTGTCCCAGCAGAGGACTGGGGAGGATGCAGGCACCTCTGTGCACCAGTGCTGGACTCAGGGCAGGAAGGTGCCACGGCAAGGCAGAAGGATGGGGCAGATGCTTGAAGCAGGGCCAGCTTTGACATAGGCCATGCCCAGCCAAGGTGTGGAAATCTCCCAGGCTGGAGAAAGCCTGACCGCTCTCACTGCACTACTGTTCACCGTTCAGAGCCCCCGTTGCGGCCCTGTTAGGTAGCACAGCAGTAACGAACGTGTCCTTTAGTCTTGTCTTCTTAGGAGCATGTGGCACTTAACACCAGCAGAAACCAGGAGCCTAGTCAAGCATGGAAGATGCTTGCTACCCAGCTGATGGTACCTTTGGACTGAAACGCAAAATTGGAACAAATACTCAGCAAGGAAGTTTTATATGTCACTTCCAAATTCAACACATTGCTCCGGTCCCCAGAGACTCAGAAGACCCCATGAATCAGACGACCCAGAGCCAGCAGAGCTCAACCAGAGCCAGCTACATGAAGGCAGACACGTTTGGACACTTTTTCCTGCATTTTCTCAGATAACAGGTTTTTGTACATGCATTTAGGACAGGGAGAAGCCATCAGGACCACGGTGGGCAACAGCTATATCTATGACGGCTGCAGGTAATATCACATGCAGGTGATACAACGTGCCTTCCTCCCTGCAACCACCACGCGACAGCTCGCGGCGAGCACCGGCGGGAGCCTCTGCCACCCAGCAGGGAGAGCGACGGCAGCCCCGCGGCTGTGCTGTCTCTCCTGCCGGACTCGTCCCCGCCGTTGATTTTCTCCACCAGCCCCATCAGCTGGGTCTTTTTGCTCTCCAAGCTCCAGGCTTAGGACAGCGTCTTACTTAGCCCTTCCCTTCGGCAGAAAATTGAAACGAACCAGGAGAAATGGTGTTCAATAAATGCAACTGCATAAGGGACAAGAACAGAAGGTTGTGGGACAAAAATAAGAATCTGGCCAGGAACAGCAAGACCTTACCCATTCGTCACTGGGGTCCTGGGTAAGTTTAAAAAAAAAAATCTTCTGTACTTGTCCTTAAGTTGGGCTCCTGCAGATGAACCCCTCTCCCACTCCAGCTCAACCTCCCAGCAGGGGCTACAGGTGCCTCTACCTTCCCCTTGCAGCAAAGAACCTTACTGTAACTTTTAAAAATTAACATTCTCATGACTTTTATTTATTTTCTATCATTTTCTTTTGTGGAAGTAATCACATGGATCATAAATTTCTTCAGCTAATTCCAATAACAATCATTACCCTGGTAGCTAAGATATGCTTGACTGAATGGCGAGCAGGGCTAAATACTGCACTGAGCCACATGAGTGCAGCCAAGCAGCCTGCACATCACCAGTGAAACAGCGGCTGTCCAAACGCAGCCCTGAAATCTATTACACAGAAGTCCTGTGTGCGGTAGGGCCAGGCGTCACCTGTGCTGGCAGAGGATATAAACCAAAGGACAGCAGGAGAAGTTGCTTCTCATCGCGTGCCAGCAGCACCCGAGAGATTGCTTCATGGTGCAGCAGCCCTGGGCAGCATCCCACATAAAGTTGAAGTGACCAACGAGTGTGAAAGAGCTTAGAAAAGAAGGAGAACCGTCTGGCCTCTCTGCAGAGAACAACGGCGTATTTCACAGAATCACAGAATCACTAGGTTGGAAAGGACCTTTAAGATCATCAAGTCCAACCATTAATCCAGCGCCACCATGTCCCCTAAACCATGTCCTGAAGTGCCACATCCACACGTTTTTTGAACACTTCCAGGGATGGCGACTCCACCACCTCCCTGGGCAGCCTGTGCCAATGCCTGACCACCCTCTCAGTGAAGAAATTTTTCCTAATATCCAATCTAAACCTCCCCTGGCGCAACTTGAGGCCATTTCCTCTTGTGCTATTGCTGGTTCCTTGGGAGAAGAGACCAACCCCCACCTCACCACAACCCCCTTTCAGGTAGCTGTAGAGAGCGATGAGGTCTCCTCTCAGCCTCCTCTTCTCCAGACTAAACACCCCCAGTTCCCTCAGCCGCTCCTCATAAGACTTGTGCTCCAGACTCCTCACCAGCTTTGTTGCCCTTCTCTGGACACGCTCCAGCACCTCAACGTCCTTCTTGTAGTGAGGGGCCCAACACTGAACACAGGATTCGAGGTGCAGCCTCACCAGTGCCGAGTCCAGGGGCACAATCACTTCCCTGCTCCTGCTGGCCACACTATTCCTGATACAGGCCAGGATGCTGTTGGCCTTCTTGGCCACCTGGGCACACTGCTGGCTCATGTGCAGCCGGCTGTCAACCAGCACCCCCAGGTCCCTTTCCGCTGGGCAGCTCTCCAGCCGCTCCTCCCCAAGCCTGTAGCGTTGCACGGGGTTGTTGTGGCCAAAGTGCAGAACCTGGCACTTGACCTTATTAAACCTCATACAGTTGACCTCTGCCCATCGATCCAGCCTGTCCAGATCCCTCTGCAGAGCCCTCCTACCCTCCAGCAGATCAACACTCCCACCCAACTTGGTGTCATCTGCAAACTTACCGAGGGAGCACGCAATTCCCTCAGGGAGCACTCAATTTCCCCCTCAGTAAAGCGAATTTGCCTCCCTGCACCAAGCCATCGCAGTGGTTCAGGGCAAGAGAGACAGAGGTGGAAGCTGCAGGCTCTGGGACTCACAAAACTCACTCCCTTCTCCATGTACAGGGGAACTGGGAAACACCTTTCACGTAAAAGTCGCTTTCACACAAAAAAGTAGTTTCACACCAGTAACAAACTTCGGCACATTTGCGACAATTTTGACAACATCGCTCAGTTAAAAAGAGCCCTAGATTTTAATTTTTTTAAAAAATCAGATGTTCTCCAAACAAAACTTTGCTTTTTCATTTAAATTCGGAGGGCTGTTAAGTTTTCAAATTGAGTTCAGTGAGGATAAAAAAAAAACAAACAAAAACCTCAACTGGAAAACAAACTGTACCCTTGAAGTAAAGTCGAAGGTAATTTTTATTACCATTTTTCGTTTTGATTGAACCTTGGACTTTCTTCCAATTTTGACATTCACTAGCAAACAACAGGATCAGTGATTTAAACTGCACTAATCTGTAAATATCACCTGCATTTAACCCAGGGGACTAGAAACCCAGGGCATGCCATGGGTTGACCACCTGTAATCGGCCAGGTTTTCTCCTGGTCCCTCGCATTTTGTCCACAGAAGTCCCACAGAAGAAAGGACATTAATAACTCTGTCTTCTGCTCCGCGGACCAAGCGTGCTTGGCCGTTAACATGCCTGCTCTAGACGTGTGGAGCAGTCCACACGCTACAAAAAACGGAAGCGCAAAAATGGGAAAAATCACCAAAGTACAGCCCTACTGAAACAAACTATGTATTTCAGAAACAATGTTCCCCCTGAGAAGAAGTCGAGCAGGAAAATACTATATAGCATTATAAATGCTATATCTAGATATAGCATTATATATATATAATACATAGCATTTATATATATAAAATATATAATATAAAATGTACAATACATAACATTATATATATATAAATGCTAAAATACTGTATATAGCAGAAGTCCATCATGTTCTATGTGATTTATCTCAGTGAAAATATCCAGGGCGAGGTGACAACCAGCTAAAAGTCCCAGGACAAGCAAGCAGGATTCACAGGCCAGTGGCTTACCAGCGCCAGCACGAATTACGGGTCCAACACGTGGAGGTGATGGCGGCTGCCACGAGACCCCTCCGGAAGGGCACCCAGCCGGGGTGTCGGGGCCAAACGCGCATTTCAGGTGTTGACGCCACCCTCGTGGCCGGCTCCCGCGGGCGACGGACACAGCACCCCGAAGAGATGTCCCCCTGCGCCGAGCAGGGCAAGGCAGGGAGGCCCGTCCCAGGCAGGCGCTCCTGCCCGCCGGCTGCCTTCGCCGCGCGCCAGCCACGGTTCTGGCCCTGCCGGTGCCGGCAGGGTGAGGGCGGGGGCAGCGGGCACGGACCAGGCACCGTGCTCTTGCTGCTGCCCTCAGACGTACCCACAGCTGGAGCCTGCTGCCTGCTTCTGGCTTCCATTCCAGGATGGGGGCTGAGCCCCCGCCGCCGGCAGGACTCCCTGGGGGATTCACTCCAGCCCGGAGCCCAGCGTCTTCCCGGCACACGGCCGCTGCCCGCCCGGGCCCCGCTGGTGGCTGGCGGAGGGTGCCGGCAGGACCGGAGCAGGCCCAGCATGGTGCAACCCCAAGCGCGCACAGAGCCGGGGCCAGCGCGGCTTGTGGTTGCAAGCAGTTTGAATGAAACAGGAACGTTTCCCCAGGGGACTGAAAAATGCCATTTTGGAAAACCTCATCAATTAGCAGTTTTGAAAGAAGAAAGATGCTTTTAAAAACATCTGAGATCCTCTGCATCAAAGTGGGAAGCTGCTCCCAGACTCTGGACCGTCGCTTACCAGCAATTCATCCATTCCCACAGGAAAGAAGTGAATTAAGCATTAATAAATGGAAAAGGGGAAATGCTTTCTGCACAATTAATTTTCTTCTTTTTTTCTTTTTTGACGATAAAATAGAAAAAGATAGATTTCAGCAAAAGAACAGCCCTCACAAATGATTTTCAAGTAAAACTTTCCTTACACAGAAGAAATTCCTCACTTCTTGATTTTCAACTTAAAAAAAAAGACAAACAGCAAGTTCTGAGCCCTCTAAGCCTCCACCTGCATTCATCAAAGACAGTGCGACAAAACAATGTTAAAAATTTCGTCCAGCTGTAGCCAAGGCAGAGCCCCTGGAGCTGCCACATACTGCAAGAGCCCGGCCAACCACGGGCACACAGTCACGCACAGGATCCCAGGTAGTGCTCCTAATGCCATACCATTAATTAGACAATGTCTGCACCGCTCATCGAACGAACAGCCAGGACATGCAGCGGTAACCGTTAATTGCCGCAGCCAGCAGCGTAAGCAGCGTTCTGTTTCTGGAGCCGAGCACTCGCAACACCCTCCTCAAAGGAACCTGAACAAACGGTGAAATACCTTTTCCTTGTTAAAGCTCATTTCTCTCCTAAAAGCAGAAGGAACAACCTGCTGACTGGAACCCCAAAATGCTTCCTATACCCTTCATGTTGTGACCTACAGACACCATCCCAGCACGCCGGCTGGATGGCCAAGGTGATGCTGGGGGCAAAATCCAGCTTCAAGCAAGGGCGTGGGGTTTGCCCTGTTAGCAGGCAGGTCATCACACACGGATCCGGCAGCAAGGTCCCAGCGAGCCTGCTGCCGGCACCAGGCTCTGGCAGCGTTTTCCTGGGATGTCGGGGACAGCACCGTCGGCCTGCACTCCCTGCCGGGAGCACCGAGGGCGCGCATGCAGAAATACAGCCCACGCGTATGGACAGACACGCACCAACAAAGGGATCGGCCGGCGTGCACGTGCGGGTACGTGCACACTCCTTACACATGTAGGGAAAAACAGGCTTGTAAATCCGCTATATGAATCGAGCAGGTCAATAGATCTGTTATCATCACCTATGACCCCTTCCACCAGTACACTTACACTCATGTCTGTAACGTCTTGTAGCCATTGATTAACCCTTCAATGTACAGTCTGGGTGCAACTGTCACCCGAACCTTCACACACGTGGTTTCAAAATTAAATTAGCCTGTACACTAGCTAATTTTTCCTGCGCGACAGCCAAGCAGAAGTTTATTGCCGTTGTGGCTGAAAGGCCCTTGGTCACATTCAGACGTCTGTCCAAAGCTCCAAGTCCTATCAAGACTGCAAATTAACTTCTAATGGAAGTTGTATATAATTTTATGATCATACAGCTTGGACAGTTTTCCTCCCTTATCTCATCTTTGTATTAACTAGCACCTGCTCAAAGATGTACAATCTTATTTTTAACGGTTCTGAGCAGGTTGTCATATTTTAAGAAAATAGTAACATGCAGATTTTTGTAACACTACCTCATTTCCAAGAAGCTACAAGGCACAGAAATCCCAATGACTAATGAGTTGTGGGTTAAGGTGGACGTACCTTGCTGTGAAGTCACTGTACTATCCTCGACCCGTGCTGCCTGCCATAAAATTTTAATGCTGCTCCTGACATATTTATGAAATACCTCACCTAGTCTTTGCAGGATGACAAAAAGATTTACACCTGCAATTACTGCAAGCACATAGGTTTTAGCTATGCACTTTAAACTTTTGTACACAAAGGTATTTAACTTTAATACAACAAAGGCAGGTGGTGCCACAGAGCAACCATATTGGGCCTGCATTAGGAGAGATTTATCTCCCTGTGCCAGGAGGACAACTGCCCAACTCATCTGCATAGGAGATGGCATCGCAATTAATGGCGATGAGGAATTTGCCCCGTCCTGCTCCCAGCTCCCCCCAGGCAGAGCCAGCAGCGAGGAGCTGCACCGCCGGTGACACGCAGCCCCACGAGCCGCGCGAGCCACGCGTGGGGCCTCGGCGCCAGCTCGCGGCTCGCCCCAAGCCTGGTCTGCTCCGCACGGACCAGCTGGTAGCACGGGCAGGAGGGAAACGAAAACTTTGGTCTCGCAGAAACTGTCAAGCATTACCATAGCGATTCACCCCAAATTGGTGCAGAAAGTGCCAAAAAGTATCTTGTGGGATGAAACTCTCCAAACTATGTAGTGGAATTGCTGCATTTGGTGCAGATGAAAATATTCCACTCCATGCTTCATCCTGACTTTAGCCTTTTTGGTAACTTCAACCTTCATAACGATAATGTAATGTGCAGTTACTTCCAGGAATTACACAACTCATTTAGCTAGTAGAAGTAGTAGATACAACGTTATGAGCCATGATAACATAGCTGCAGTGTGGAAATTGTGATGGCTGGAAATTAAGCATTTTGGTAGCTTGATATGGGTACGCTGCCACCGACACGGAAGCAGTCTCAGTTACCTGCAGATGCAGGTGTGAACGGGGGGCTGGAAAGTGTCTGCATGGCTGAGGGAGCATCCTCATCCTCCCATACCAGCATCTTCTCGGGATGGTGTCCTCATCCTCGCTGATGGTGTCAGACCGTGCTGGGGGCCGGCTGCAGCGCAACAGGGACGGGGCCAGTGGCTCTGGCTACGCCAGGCGACAGTCAGGTCCTGCCCTTTCTGCCGAGGTGGCAGCACCTTTCACGGCTGGAAAAGCCTCTCGTCCCCATGTAAACCCTCTGTGTGGCTGAGCGCTCCTGGCTGAGCCACTCAAAACCTCAGCATCTCAGCCCTTCTGCCTGCAGGACCAGGTTTTCAGCTGGACTCCAGGCTTCAGCCACCCCTGCACTGGGGCTTTAGCATGCCAGCAGGGTCTGCTTCCCCACTCTGGTTCTTTCCCTCATCATGGGGCGCTTGTGCAAGCTCTGAAATACAGAGACACAGCCCCAGCAGAGATGTCAGTTTTTCTTTCTGACACCAGACACAATGCAAATGAATGCCTGAGTGACAGAAGACAGATAATTTCTCACTTGATTTTCACAGCACTGCTTTGGTTTTACACCACATCCACGTTAAAGTCATCCTTTTAATGCAGAGAAAAAACATGTCAGCCAATTTCAGGTCACCTCCGGGAGCATGGCAAGCTCGGTCCTCCAGCAGGAGAGATGCTCTGCTGGCAAACGTTTTGTAGCCAAAGCCATTTCCAAGTAATGTCTTCAGCTGCTTAGCCTGGCCTGGTTCAGCTGGATCAGCCAAAAATTGTGCGGAGGAAGCAAACACATGGTGGGGAAGGGATGACAGATGGGGCCTCTCCTCCCACGTGTAGCAGGCTGATGCTCGAGGACACCATCGCTGCCATGGCACATCCCCTGGAGAGACCCATGCTCCCCACACGTCCCAACAGCCCAGGGCACTCCTCCACGGGACCAGGCTCCTCACCAAGTGCTGGCCTGACGTTTCCTGACGTCAGTAAACATGCAAGACCTAGACAGTCTGGGCTAAGGCAGCTCCTTCATGCTGAAGGAGGCTGGTAGGAGGAAGAGAAGATGGGGCAGCAGCATCACCCCGTGCCCAGCACCTCTCACCAACACAGCAGCAGCCCTTCTCCCACCTGGGCATTGCTTACCCCACCGCAGAATGTACGTAAAACATCTGTGTACGCTTGTAAGTCATTTATTCTGTGACAAAGCATCTGTGTGGCAAAGCACAGACTGAGACTGACAGGATTCAGTGCATCTGCTGCTAAACAGACATCGAGTCGGAGTGCTGCTTTTAATCGTTTTATGTAGGAATTAAGGCGGTTACATTTAAATTTCACAGCTTGCTCTGCGGTCAGTGCACAGCCTGACCACAAATCCAGGGCTGTCACAGGTGATAGATGACTTACTTGCAATCAAAGTGCTCCAGTGCCGTATATGCTGCTAGAAATAAGCAAATGCATCCTTCTTTCTGGAGATTTCTCACTTCCCCGTTCAGGCTGTCCCTCTTCTCCTGGCACAGCCAGGCAGCCCGTGAGCAGGGCACGCAGGAGACATGTCCTCGGGCTCCTCCCACCCGCACCCCTCTGTGCAGGGGTTTACAGCTGCCTGACATGGGTGCACACACAACAGTTTTCTAACACAAACACCGCTTCCTCTGGTCCGACAGCCTCCACTTCAAGACGTGTTTTCAGAGGAAAGTTCTGCCGCAGAAATGGGGCAGTCCTTGGAGTGCTTTCCTTTACTTTTACTAAGACATGTCATTTTGCTTAAAATTTTTTGCTTAATTTGGTTTTCTTTCCATTACCGCATTTTCGGTTTTTTGCACTGATCATATTACATTGCATTGTACTGCACTGCAATCTGTTGTAATGTCCTGGCATTTCCACTTGTTTTGATAAAAGTCTCAATGTGTCCAGAAACTCCTGGAAAGAGAATACTTCATTCTCAAAATATTTATTTTCAATTTGTGCCACAGACGTTAGTTCTGAGCATTGGAGTTTACTGCAGGGCAGATGTTCACTACGTTCAACAGTTCTAACAGCAAGCAAACTCCCTCCAGCAATCACCACACAGAAATCAAGCCTACGGCCTCAGAAAACTAGTCCAGTGAGCGTAAAAAGGCTGAATTCGTAAGTAATGCTTTGCAGAAGAATGGCTGCGGACCCTGACAAAACCCCCACGCGGGCCATCGTGCGGCAAAGGGGACGGCGTGGGGAGCTGGGGGTGCCTGGGCGCAGGACCAGGTCTCCAGTGTTCTCCTGGCCACACAAATGCTGGAAGCAGCAGATATCCAGTTCATCGCAGGACAACTTGGAAAGCACACCCTAACACCACGAAGCTGGGCAGATATTGAACCCCTCAGGCTCTCGCCCACAGCCAGACGCATCTTTCAGTATATGCAGAAACCCAGGCTTGGGGCGACACAGGAGAAGCCCCCCCTCCACGGGGTGCTCAACACGGGCAGCAGACAGGCTGGCCAGGGTCTAATGGCCGTGAGAAAAGGAACTGCATCCCCCGCACCACCCACCGCACAACGAAGTGCTCGGCGGTGGGGTGTAGAGCTCCGATGTGACGGGCGCGTAGGCTGTGCGCGCCCATCGCCACCAGCTGCCGGCTTCGGGCTGACACCCGGTACTGCTCGCACGGCGCGGTGCCGCAGGAACACGGCAGCCGCGTCTCACCCCCGCTCACGGACACAGCGGGCCATGAAGCACTTTCCACTCTGCTTGCTTTGGGGATCTCGGCGCTCACTCACAGTCGAACGCGGTTTGTCAGGAAACTGCCTGATTGATTCTGGTGGCTGGGCCCAGCTCCCACACGTGCCCAGCACGTGAGGTGCAGAGCTTCTCCAGCGCCCGAAGCACTACTGGCAGCTGTGACAGATGCCGGGCACACCATGGTGCTCAAAGCTCCGGCAACTTGCTATTTGTAATCACGATGCTTTTGTAATCTCCCATTTTTTTTAACCCAGGGTCCTGACAGAATACAAGGAGACGCAAGCGTAAAAAAAGCTGAATGCTCAGAAACAATAAAGCACTTTGTGTGCTTTCATGTGGCTGTTATTCTGGTCTGAGAAACGGCATCACGAGCGAGGGGCTCACATTCAGCCTTGCGAGCACAAGCTGGTCCAGGTCAGCTCCAACCACGCTTTCCCACCTCGGAGGCAATGCCTGTGTGCGGCTCAGGACATCGAGCTTTTCGGCACTCTGCTTCACTAGTCCAAACCACACCTGCCCAAAATCAGAACTAATTCAGACCTCATGGCTTTCTGATGACAGTTAGCTTTTTCTTATTTCGTTTCCACCAGTGGACAGCTGCCAATAATGTCAAAAACAGAGCAAACAGGCGGGGACCTGTGGAGGGCGGTGGACGCAGCAGCACGCCTCACCTGCGGCACGTCCCGGCTGGACACTGAGCTCTCACCAGCAGCACATCGGGGGCACGTCGCCCGGGGAGCTGCTGTCACCGCTGGTTTTGAGAGCCGAGCAGACAACAATCTGTTAGGAAACACTTTGTAAAGCTGCTCCTGCCCTCCCAGAGGAGAAGGAGGGCAGTGCACCCCGCAGCCCCACAGGCAGAGGGGACCCCGGGAGCTGCCTCGGTGGGAGCGAAGGGACCCTGCGCAGGGCGAGCTCTGCCATGTCAGGCAGTTCCCAGTGCGGGGTCCTACAGGGCTAATGCAATTAATGAGCAGAGGGCAAGCTTTTAACACATTTCACCTACAAGCACCTCATCTTTAAATTTCTGCTCCGGGTATTTGGGGGCAGAGACTCGTGTTTGTTGTAGCTGCCAGCACGATGGGGCTCACAACAACTGGCTTGAAGGGGATAGAAAAATGTTTAGTAACATTAGAAAAACAAAAAACAGCAACAAAAGGCTTTTTAAATTCTTGCTGTTGCTTTTATAAACACCAGTATTGGTTAAAGGTGGGCAGCACATCAGACCTGTAACGCCGAATGAACCATCAACAGGGAAGATCAGCTGCCGCTGGTGTCTCCTGGACGGTACCTCAGCGCGTGCTGCACAGAGACAGCAGCTGGAGGGGTCCCGCGGTTCCCCCCCAGAGATGCAGGATGGAGCCCTGTGCCATCAGCTGGGTGCCTCCAGCCCACTCCTCCCGTCCGTGGGGGCAGCAGGCAGCCGCAGTGCTGCAGGCAGCATCCCTCAGACACCGTCCAGGCGCTGCTTTGCCCAGCGCAGCATCCTGCACAATGACGCTCCGTGAGCTCCGGAAGCACAGACAAGCCAGGACTCCTGGGCAGGGCTCCAGAAGAAATGACCACAGGCCCCGGCTTCCACTCCGCAGCACTAAAAACCCCCAACAGTGACACTTTTTGCCATGGACAGCAGCTTAACTTGAAAATCAGCATCTGAACGGAGCACTCCTCTATCCCACCGTATCCCAGCTCGGCTGCTGGAGCCCCAAACCCCGGCACCATCTCCAGGGTGGGGGTGGGATGGTTTCGGCACCAAGGTCTGGCTGGAAGCTCCCCCCAGCCCCACGGCCCCGCAGCGTCGCCGCGTGCCGCTGCCGGTTGACGCGACTGACTGATTTGACTGAAGGTAGCCAAACTGTCACTCAGGAGGTGCCCCCTTGGTACCTCTTCTGGCTGGATCCACTTGAGGGTGGGATTGCCTGAGCCGCTCCTGTCAGGGATTTCAAAGGGAACGAGTGGCTGAATGTGGATCTGACAGCTCGGCCACCGAATTAGGGCTATTTGCATGCTAATTTCCACTGTGCTTAACTCACTGGCAGACCTAGAGCGAAAAGCAGCCTCTGCACGTTTGGAACAATGCTTGACTGATCTAGCTGCGTTAACGAGCAAATTATGGTAATTTTGTTATTACAAATGCATAGAAATTTCCAAAGAGTGGAGCAATACAATATGTTTTCTCTCCTCCTCCTCATTCCTAAATACAGACCCTTTTGTTTATAGACACTTCGCCTTGCTTACTTATGTTTAGATATGCACAGCATCTCACCTCGACGGGAGGAGGCAGAAATTACGTCCAGAGCAGAGGGAGCCTGCCGAGCAGACGGGTCCGGCTTTGCAGCACATGGGACACTTGGGACCGCACCCTCAGCCGGTGTAACTAGCAGAGAGCCTCGGTGGTCGAGGGTCGGGACTAACTGACCCTGGCTGAGGATTGGGTCTGGAGGGGGAAGGTGGGTTTGCAAACAGCAGATCTGGAGGCTGTTGGCTTCCCAACACTTCACCTTCTTGCCCTTTCCAGTGTAATTTCTAAATCAACTTAATGAAATAATATCTGACAACATCATATTGAAAACAATATAAATTTTATCTATATTCTGTGCAAGTGTGGTAATTACATTCCTGAGAGATGAAGACCAAAACGTTTCTCCAGGCTTCCAAGATCCTGGCAGGCCCTCATTCAAAATGTACAGGAGCAGCGGATAAATGCATACCATTTACTTAACTAACTAACTGCTTCATTATTAATTAAGGGAACCATTTGTCAGTTGATTTGCAATCTGGTATTGCCCCAAGATATTTGTGATGGCACATCACTTGCTCCATCATACGTGATGAAACTTCTCTGGGATTTGTCTTCCAATATTACAGAAAGGTGGGGAGGCACCTTTGTAGAGAAGCCCCATACTGGGGATAAAAAACAGTTCATTTGCTTAACCAGAAAATGCCAAATGCGAATACTTCTGTCCTTTGGCAGCGGGTCTTCTGGCTATGGCGGTGGAAGCTGTGAATGCTTCTGTGCCCATCTGCAGGTGGGGTGAAGGCTGGGTTTGAGCTACATGAGCTGCCAAAAGTGGCCATACTGGCATAAAAACTAAGTGCATGCCCACAATCCAAGCAGTGATATGCATCCCCGCTGTAATGGCAGCATCAAGGAGGTGGAGTAGACAGCAAATGGACTGAGGAGTCACCTCCAGGCTCCAGGGAGGTAACCTGGAAACTTTCCACTTCATCTAGGAAACATTAAGGTTTATTCCTCATTTGCTTTAGGTCTTTCTAGGATAAAGGGCCTGATTCTTCTTTCACTTTCATTGGCCACAACAGCGTCACTGACCAAGTAACCAAGCAGTTCCAGTTTTACGCTGTAAATCAGAGGAGGACACAGTTCAGGCTCTGTCACCGATGCCCTTTGTCATCCCACAAACTAATTCGATTCTCTGCCCCTGTGTTTAAACCTTTTACCTCCCAGCTACCTCGCTTTCAAATATTCACTGCTGCATGTCAGGAGATTACAAAATCATATCAACAAACTTTGGCAAAGGCAGACCCAGAACAAATAACATAAACTCATGAAAATAACAATGAATAAAGTCTTCAGCATGCCGGGGGGACCAAACCCCACCAGTCCCTCCAGGCTTTATTCTGGAGCTCCTACAGCCTGGCTGCTGTCTCCGACCGCCACCCGACACAAGGCTTGGGTCCCCGCTCGTGGCAGGCTGGGCTCAAGCAGAGAGAGGGCACACAACCTCGCTTCTCCTACACATTAGCATCTGCTAGCCACAAGGAAAAAACATGTTTGAAAACCATGTGTTTTGCTTCCCAACACCATCTCCTTCTGCTTCACACGTTAGAACTAGCATCTTCTCCGGGATAAAAGATTGCTAATGACACCGTTGCTATTTTTTATGCTTTTCTTTTCAAAGCCCAGTTTTGAATGTCACTGTTTTCAGGTCCCCTTAGTCGGGTAATTGCACATAGACTTCATATAAAAGGAAATTCATTTGTTCAGGGTCACTGCATGGTTTTTCATTAAAAACAAATTACCGGTGCTCAGGAAGGACATCTGGGTTTCAAGACTCCCATTAATGACTATATTTTCAGCATCACTATTCCGGACAGTCTACCCTTTCCTGTCACCCGGCCCGCAGGAGAGGAGGGGACGGGGCAAATGACAGTCCCAGGCAGGGGAGAGTAGGGAGTGGGCTGGGGGCCCCATCCCCGAAGACAGAGACAGGGGAGCGGGGGGAAAACAGAAAAGGGGAGCAGCAGGGGCTGCTGCCCAGCGCTTCTAACACCAGAAATGGAATAGGTATTTAAGTGAACAATCATGTCATGTCTACTTGAGCATAACCTTTTTCCAGCTCAGCTGCGGCCCCATGACCCCGATGGCGAGGGCAAGCAGATGCTGAACCAGGACACAGGCATGGTTTACCCAAGCCCCTGTCCCAGCTGTGGGAACCACCATGAGCCCCCCTGCCCTGGCCCCAGCAGAGACCCAAAGGAGACATAGCTCCTGGGGTGCTGGTCCTCAGAGCAGGCACGCAAGCTGCAGCTCCAGCACAGCTCCTCGTGTCTTCCCCTCCGTCCCCTTGCAGATGGCCACCACCTTCCCCACACATGGGAGGACACAGGCCTTCAGACATGTCTCAGGAGCAGCCCCATGGACATCAACCTCCCTAGGAGAAAGGACTGACCCGGCGCTGGGAACAGGCTGGTGGTCTGTGGAGCAAGAGGGACCAAGAAAAGACCCAAGGCAAGCAGCACTGGTCCCCGTCCCCACGCCAGACAAAGCCAGCAATGCCACAGAACCCATGCGGGACGAGGAGCAGTACTGGAGAAAAGGTCCAGCCTCCCAAAGGCGAGGGAAATATGGTAATGGTGTGCTATCTATTTGTTACCAGCAGACCACCACTTTAGCAGCTGCGCTCCCTTTCAAACATTTCACCTCAAAAAACGCTCTGGCTCGCCCACATAGGTCACAGAGTAAAATCCCTGCAAACATTATATTTCCCAGTGCTGTGCTCCCAAGTAGCTGCTGTTGGACTGCTAACATCAAATCTGCAAATGCGAGGTAGTAAAGGGAGCAAAGAGAGCAGAAGCTGCAAGCAGAAGACAGCCCCACCTCCACCAGAAGAGCCAAACAGCCCTGGGACTGCCTCTTTGGAAAGGACTAAGTGATGCCGGGTGGCACCGGGCTCCAGGCTGCAAGTACTGGATGGGATAGAGAAGGTGCATTTTGCTCCTGCCTGCTCTTCCCAGAAGACAAAGGGCAGGCTACTGGGAAAACACTGCTCCATGTTTCTACAGCGAAAGCACATTAGGGGCTCAATCACAGTATGAACAAATAATAACTATAAATACCAAATTATTGGAGATAAGTTCTGCATATAGCATCTCATTAACCTGTGGGATCCTGTGCCCCAAGGTGGTACTCAGACCACGAATCTAGGAGGAATCAATGGTGGATTAAACCTCTAAATGGATAATGAGAACATACAGAGAGCTACGCTAGACAAAATAAACATTTACAAGGGATATAAACTCTCGTGCTTCAAGGCGTAAGCCACTACACGATGAGGACTAGAGAGAAGTGTCCACTTCGGGCAAGCTGCTGCGGCAGCTGCGGTGGCTGCTCCCAGGACCACGTGGTTTCCCGTGGCAGTTGCCACATGGTGCTGTTGACCTCCTGCCTGCTCCCAACACATCCAGGAATATTCACCAACAGTCACCAAATTCATGTCAGGTTCACCCACCTTCCCCCTTTCATCCCTGGTCTCCTGGAGGAGGGGGCAAGCAGGGCAGCCAGGCAGGCCGGGGATGCTGAGCCGGGGGCCGGGAGCAGGCGCTGCCAGGGCATCAGCAGGGTGAGACCATGGTCACAGTGGGGAGGAGGAATGTGGAGAGAGATTTCTCCTGGTCCCTGTGTAGACATTAGGCACTGCCCTGTGACAGGGAAGCTGTCTGTATGGCTCCCTCCAGCCTCTGTGGGGGATTCATGGCTCTGTCATTCAATGGCAGTTGGGGTCTAGAGCAGAGTTGTCCATCTGTGCAGATGCACAGACCGCTGGCATCGCTGCTTTCCAGAAACGGACCTATTCTCCTGCTGCTAACAGCTTATTGACTCCATCTCTGCTCACAGTATCAGGCAGAAGCATATGAATTCCTTGTTCTGCAGCACATTTTCAGCAATGCCATAATCAAAACATTGAGTCATAGGATGATGGGGCATTTCAGGATGGAAGGGACTGCGGGAGGTCTTGACCCTGCTCACAGCAGGATCAGCAATGAGGCTAGACCAGGATGCTCAGGGCTTCACCCAGCCTGACCTTGAAAACCCTCAAAGATGGAGACTGCACAGCCTCTCTGCGCAACCTCTTCCACCGTTGGACCCTCCTCCTGGGGGAAAGTTTAAAGCTCTTCCTCAGATCCAGTTTACATCTTGCTTGTTTCAACTTACGTGCACTGCCTCTTCGTGCTGGGGGGCCCAAAACTGCAGTACTCCCACTGTGACCCCATGAGTGCCAAGGGAGGGGGATAATCCCTTCCCTCCAGCTCCTGGCCAGGATGCTGCTGGTCATCCCCACCGACAGTGCACACCGCAGGCTGTTGCTCAGCGCCCGCTCTGCCCACATCCCCGGAGTCCCTCCAGCACCCAGACAGTCCTCAGCCCATTTCATTGCAAAGTGCTCCTCCCTTCCCTCGTGCAGGATTTTATGTTTGCCCTGGTTCCCTTGTTGGATTTCATGCTCCTCTCCCACCCTGTCTAGGTGCCTCCATGTGACAGCCCTACTCTGGAGCATACTGATGGCACTGCTCAGTTTGGCATCATATCAAAACCTGATGAGGTGTCCTCTTTCCTGGTTGTGGATGAAGATGCTAACCATGACAGACCCCCAGCTGTACTGAGCAGCACCACATGCACTACCAGCACCCAGCTGGAGTGTGACATTAACCACTACCTCCAGGCTTGACCACCCAACCGGTTGTTCTCCTATCTGTCTGCCCGTCTGTCCACACCACAGCATTTCACTTGTGCCCTGTGCCATCAGAGCACTGCAGCCTGCTCGAACTGCAGCACCTCTTGGAGAGCTCCTCCCTGATCACCTTTATGGGGTGACAGCCACCAAAAGTCAGAAGCATGCGGGACCAGTGACCCGCAGTGGGAACACGTTTACAGGAGCCTCAAGCGATGCCAGCTCACAATTCCTAAAGCTCTGGACGGAGATCAAAGCCACATGTTTGCTTGTTTAGTTCCTTCAGAGAAAAGCATTTGATTAGTTTATTCTCTGAGCCACAGTAGACATTCACAAGACACATAAAAAAGGAAATTCCCTGTTGATACACAAGTCCCTGTTTTTGCAGGGAAGGAAGGGAGAAGAGCTGAAAGTGTGGACCAGGTGTTTGTCCGAGGCATGGAGACGCAGTGGGGACAGGGTCCTGTGTGCACCCTTGCCTGTGGGAGAGGCAGGGAAGGGCCCAGGGCTGGCAGGGAAGGAGCTTCTCCTGTTCAGATGAACAGCAGCGGAGCTGGAGAAGAGATAAGCACAGAGCAAGAAGCTGAATCCACACAGCTCTCGCTTCCAGCTTGGAAATGCCAGGGAGCTGGACAGTCTCCCCTGCTCCGCAGGCGGGCTACAGACCCCCGGCAGATGTGGCACAAACACCAGCCGCACGGCAAGGGACGGGCTTACTCGCGGCCGCACAAGCGATGGCAGCAGCAACCATGCAACAACACACCGCCTGTGTCTTATCATGTATACATTTCTCCCATGTCTCTAAGCACTTGACTCACACAATTACTTAATTACAAGCAGAAATCCACAGCTAATGAATAAAAATCTTATCAAGGAAGCACATTTCTAACAGAGGCTCCGAAAACTACAACAGGGCAGCAGCAGGTCATGAAATGAATCCCTGAGAACTGGTACAACAAACATGTGCCCTTGCACAGTGATTTGGCCATTTCGGAACAAGCAGGGATGTGCCAACGGTACCAGACCAGATCTGTCACCTACTTCATGGTCAGCCCCTCAGGGACTGCGGTGCTTTCCCTAGAAAGGCTCTGAAACTGGTCCGGCAAAGGACAGGAGTCAAAGAAGGATTGAGAAGGTATTTTGGATGTTGGTTAGCAAATTCTTACTTAAATGAGAAGGAGAACCTACAGGAATTGCAGCTGACCTTCACACTAGCTGGAGCAGAAGGTTGTTATTAAAGGAACCAGTGAGAGGAACAATGCAGTTATTCAACATAATGGGTCACACAAGCCTATGTGTAGTTAAAAATAAAATCTATTACCCAGGAAGATCAGCTCAGATGACTCTACATCACCGAATCCTCACTGCACCTCCTCTGGCTGCACATCGCCAAGCCCCACATCCTGCAGTTTTGCCATCCCACCCTGGCAGTTGCTCTGGAACGGCCGGTAACTGCCCAAATACGAAGGAACAGCAAGTATTGTGCTTGGCTAGGGAAGGGACTGGGGGTCACAGCGGGATTTTCCATGGAAGTGCTCTGAAAGAAGGCGGTAGATTCCCACAAGGTTTCTAAAAGCCTCTGAATCTCCACCTTCGCCAGCAATGATACATCCAATGCACCCGGGCTTTCAGATGTTGACTCTCAGCAGGTGGATGCCCCTGGAGCGAGTTGGGGCTGAGGGCATCAGTCAAGAACCAGCCCAGGAGGGACCAGGAGGGCGAGGAGGGGACCAGAGGGGCAGGACGCCTGCCCCCCAGGACACAGACACGACCAACCGAGCCTGCTGCTCCCCAAGCTTTAAGGCGTGATTACAGCTTGTGATCGTGCTAGACAGTTGAGGCAAGTCCAGATCTTCACCTGATGTGAGCAGTTGGCTGTGCCATCACACTCAGGCAGGCCTGGCTGAGCACGGAAGACACATACCAGAATATCCGTATGTGTGTGTCCATGAGAAATGGCGTGAAACAAGGACCAAACCTCATGCTTTTTTCAAACAAGACTTACTTTCAGGTGTTCACTTTTTATTCTCACTTCTCACAAATGGCATCTGATACCCTTCTCGGCAGCTCTTTCTGAGGGTACATTTTGTGGGTAAAAATTGGCTTCCACACAACCTATGATCTAACTTCTGTAGCCAGTTTCTAACTCAAATACACACATAAAATGGCTGATTTTTTCTTAATTCCTTAGCGATCTGGAAGAACCCAATTTGCAGAACATAATCAAGGCTAGTAACAAAGACTAACCTCAAAAAAGCCTGGACATCAAATCATGGTCACCAACTCCCACTTTCCTACTACAAGTATTTTTTTCTAAATCACCACCTCCGGGAGCCATGTGATTACAGATGAAATCCCACTTTGGAGGATTTTCCTCAGTAACTCTCTGACCTTGCTGACTACAAAGAGCTGGCTCAAATGACCTGAAGGGCTTGGAAAGCAATAGAGGAAAGAAAGAGAATCCCCAAGTTATCACCACTTTTCAAATCATATGATACCTAGGGGCCAGATTCAGGACTTTTGACATACATTTTTGGGCCTCAGAATACTGCTTTCCCTCACAGCCAGCAGTGCCTCTCACGTCCAGACCAAAGGTGGCAGAGCTTGGGGACAAATCCCAACAGTTCTTTCAAGCTGAAATAAATGTGCTGATTTCCAGCAGTATCCAACCGCCAGCGCCTGGGCAGGAGTGAGCCCAGCTTGGAGCTCCCAATGCTGTGCCCCCACCACCGCGTGCTGCCAGCACCCTGATGTTGCCGTCCTACCATGGGTCACACACAGATCCACAGCCAACAGTGACGGAGGGTTGTACCGACAGCGTTACGCACCTGCAGACACTGCTCTGCCCGCCCCGGGCACCTGCACAACCTCTGCTCACTGGCCACACAGGCAAGCACGGCCACTGGCCAGCTCATGCCACCCAGCATTTCTCACTGCAAACCTCCAAAAGGGGAAGGAAATTACAGAAATACGGTATCCTGAGGACAACTCAGTGTCCCCAGGAGTCAGCTGGATAGGCACAGTTTTGCATGGAGGAATGCTGAAGTCAAGACGTGTCCAGCCCCCAGGGGCCAGCAACACAACCACTGGGACAGCATGGAGGGACACAGTGTGTTCAGAGAAAACAGGGGGGTTAGAGTAAAGCCCTTATCAAATGGGAAGAGCCTGGCATGGTCCAAGCTTGAGCGATCCCCAGGCTCCACAGAAGGGAGGCTGGGGGCTCTTTCACCATCACGGTGCAAACGATTTGCTTCAGCAGTCTACAGTCCAGATCACCTCCCGTTCTGGGGAGCCTGGTCTTCCTTCACTCAGGACCGCTCCACACCTCCCCTTCCCATTCAGTGCTGTGGCTTCACCTTGTTCTCGCCTCAGCGCAGAGCATCCACAGCGTGCCACGCTCTCCTCCTGAAATGCTGCCTTTTCCTTTTATTTTTTCCCCCGCACCCCGCTTTGAAGACTCACCAGGCACCATTCCTGTCAGCGCGGGAGCGGAGTAGCTGCCCTGTCCGGCAGGAGGGACATGCGGAGGGTATCCTGGGAGGGTTGTGCTTGCCAGCTCACGACCTGAGGAATCAAACCAACAAATCACCACGTGAGCATCACGACGAGTGGACACGGTTTTATATCTCCCCGAGCACCCAGAACACAGCCATGCATTTGTCATCACTGCTCTGCGAGGACCAGCGTGGGATTTCCAGCCTGGCAGGGAGGGCAGGCAGAGTTCTGCTTTCTCTGTAAGCTGCCACAAAGCTCCAAAGAAGTGAGAGATGAGAAGGGGAAGAGCAGAGCCCTGCAGGGAGAGGAACGCGCCCGCCTGAACTCCAGCTGCTCACCCCTATTCCCAAGTTCCTCCAAAGCTCAGATTTGTAAAGTCAGAAACAGCAAAATGTGAAATAACACTGATCTTAATGATGCTTTCCCAGAAAAGTCTCCAGCAAATCACAGTGCACGGGCTGACGGTTTGCAGAGATCTAAATACAACAGAGGACATTGTTTTTCTCTTATTAAAGCCCGTTAAAAAAAAAAAACAAAACACAACAAAAAAGAACAAACACAAGTCATTGAGATGTGAAGACAGTTTAAAATACAGTTTGCTGTGGCCAGGTTCACAGACACAGCCTGATGTAGTGCTCTTTACTTAGACCGCAGAAACATGTCTTTTTATTCAAGCACCCACAGGTCTTCCATGGAAATAACACCACAGAAAGCAGTGCTGGGGTGTCCCCCACCTCCCTCTGCCCCCGGAGCGGGGGTCTGGGGTGCCCCCTCTTCACCCCCCTCCCAGGCACAGCCCCCAGTGCCGCCTGGGACATGTCACTGCCGGCGGAGTGAAGCTGGGAGGTGCAGACAGCGCAGCTCGCAAAACCCTGCAGAAGTGACTTCCCGACTCTGCCCAGATCCTGCCTCCCATGTGCGGACACCAGGATAGCCGCCGTCTCCGCAGGCTGCCGCTGCTGCAGCAGGGTTTTGGGGAAATCGCTGTCTGTGGCCACAGGTGGCCCGCTGGGAAAAAGGGATGCGCCTGTGACCCCACCGGGGAGGATCCAGCCCTCGTCACGGAGGGAATCCTGGAGTCCACTCACGGTCTTCTGGAGTCCCACAGCATCCATGGGCAGATCAGTTATCCGAGGATAAGCTGCCTTCAGAGAGCACCGAGGTGCCGGGTAGCGTGTATCCTGGGACACCACAGCTGGGTCTGCAGCTGGGCACAGGTGCTGCTATCCATCCCTGCTGAGCATCACACACTGCCCCGGCCACCGCTCCGCACCCGGGGTCCGCCGGATCCACCACCCTGGCGAGGGACGGCGCTGCGGCCGAGCAGCTCCTCCAGAGGCTGGGAGGAGCGAGGGAACACTGGAGGGACCGGCCCCTCTGGCCCAACCACAGGAGCAGAGGCAGCGGCACAGTGCAGGCACCAAGCTCCGAAAACAGTAAGAGAAAGGGACCCTGGGCTGCTGGGAGCCCCTGGCCCTTGCCCAGAGGATGTACCCCGCTCCTCTAACCTCTGCGCAGCAGGGACCGCTCGGGCTCCGGCCAGCTCTGAGATGCTGTTGGCCCAAACCAGCCTGCTAGCCGGCAAAAACCACTGTGAGCACAGGTTCCTTCACCGAAACGTGGCACGTCACATCAACAAGAAAAGTTATGAGACTGTTGATTTTAGCACTACTGACAGTAAGAAATGCAGAGATCCTCCTGTCCAAATTGTTTTCCATAGGCATTTGATTTTATGAAGGTCTTTTTTTCAACTCTCTAGAGCTTCGAGAAGTTGACAAAAAATGTTTTTCCATGAGCCAAAACGGTTTTTCAACTTTTTTGGTCAGCAAAGATTTTGAGCCACAACTTCATTTTGAACTGATCTAAAAATAAAATTTTAAAATATTTCTTTTTTCGTTATCATCAAAGAAATGAGACCTCATCTGATGAGACGAGAGGCAGGAACACGAGTTATTGCAAACTGCTGCTCATCAACTCCGGGTCATGGCCACAAAGCCCACCTCCCCCACTGCCTCCATCAAATGAAGGGGTCCATGCCGAAACGCTCGGGCAGCGCCTGGCATGCAGGCAACACTGCAATGATCTCTCAGCACATGCCCCACTTTCCTCAGCACTCTGCATCCACAAATCGGGATGCGTGCTGTTCCTCTTAGGCCCTTCCCACAGAATATTTATGGTGCATCCACAGCCTGAAAGAATTTAAGGTTCAAAACAACCGATTAATTTGCTCTCCAGTTCTAGGGGGAAGCCAGATCCCTTACGGAAGGGCATCATGAATTCTAATTATTCAGCACAGGCAGAAAATGGCTCTTTTAGATTAAAATACTCTTCCCTCATCACTGCCCTGCTTCCTTCTCTCCCGCATAAAATTAAACCGATTATGTCATCTCTACAGCCTGGGGAAGGCAGAAGTATCTGCAATCTACTTAAATTTGGTCACAGAAGCAAAGTTCACTCCCTGTGCTGGCAGAGAGCCCCGGCCCTTCACTAAGGGCTGTCCCTAACGCAGAAAAGCATCTCACAGCCTGGTACCACCATCCAGACGTCCTCCAGTGACCACTGCTCTTCCCTTTTTCAGGGTCACCATGGAACGGCTTGACAGCTTGTCTCCCAAAGATGCTGAGGTCTGTGGGCCAAGACACGAGGTTCCCCTCCTGTCCTGTCCCATGCTGACCACTCCCCTGTCCCCACTTTCCAATAGTGTCGTGGTTTAACCCCAGCCGGCAACTAAGCACCTCACAGCCGCTGGCTCACCCCGCCCCAGCAAGATGTGGGAGAGAATCGGAAAGGTAAAAGTGAGAAAACTCTTGGGTTGAGATGAAGACAGTTTAATAGGGAAAACAAAAGCCACACACACAAGCAGAGCAGAACAAGGAATCCATTCACCACTCCCCATGGGCAGGCAGGGGTTCAGCCATCTCCAGGGAAGCAGGGCTGCATCACACGTAATGGTGACTTTGGAAAATGAAACTCCGTAACTCTGAATGTCCCTCCACCCCTTCCTTCTTCTTCATCCCAGCTTTATATGCTGAGCGTGATGTCATTTGGTCTGGAATATCTCTTTGGCCAGCCTGGGTCAGCTGTCCTGGCTGTGCCCCCTCCCAGCTTCTCGTGCATCCCCAGCCTCCTCGCTGGTGGGGCAGTGTGAGAAGCAGAAAAGGCCTTGACTTTGTGTAAGCACTGCTCAGCAATAACAAAAACATCTCTATATTATCCACACTGTTTTCAGCACAAATCCAAAAGAGAGCCCCATATTAGCTACTATGAAGAAAATTAACTCTGTCTCAGCCAAAACCAGTACAAATAGTTATTAAAAAAAACCCCAAAACATTGTCCTACAGTTTTTTTTCAATATATTGAAATATTACAACATTTTTCATTTTCTCCAAAGCCCCTGTCACACCCAGCATGGTTAGGATCATTGTCAAGGGCACTGAGCAAAGAAGCCACCACTGGAGACACCAAGAAAAGTAGCATCTCAGCTCCTCCGTAAATCAAGACAACATCACTCACAGTCTGTTTTACAGGTCTGGTCTGGTTTCCATCCAATCCCCATTCCAAATTAAAAGTTCTGGCACCTGACAACAAATGTTTATAGCAGGGTCACTGGAGCCAGGCCTCAGGCAAGGGCTAGGAGGCTGCCCAGCGGGGCTGGAAAAAACCAAAGGTACAGCTGCAAGTGCTGCAACCCTACCTCATCGTCTCAATTGCATCTGATGGGCTTCAGCCAAAAAAGAGGTGGAGCATCTCTGCCCTGTGTAAGATTTTCCTCCAATATTGGCAAATTTCAACTGCACTAAAATAATTTATTTTACAGAAATGTTAGTAAAAGACACTGGCACAAAGAAAGGGTAAGAAGCAGCCTCCACCCCGGGGTGTTGCTACCCTACATGAGCAAAGCAGCCAAGAGGAAATGAATGCCCACATTTTAGCAGTGGGCCATGGATACACGGAGACCAATGTCCTTCAAGACAGACTTATTCCTAAGTACCTTTGGTCTGGGCTTTTTTAAGGGTATTTTAGATGCCTAAGGATGGAAATGGGGCATGGGTGGCTTGTGGGCAAAGCTGCCTCACTCCCTGCCTCGCTGGGCTGGCATCGTGCAGGACAGAGCAGCTCAGCTGCCAGCTTCAGCCTACAGATTTTCCAAGAACAAGCTCTGCCAATGCTATGAGGCTGGGGCCGAATGTTTCAGGTACCCAAATACCTTGCTAAATCTTTCCTGGAGTGGCTCCCTGTGGAGAGGCTGGTAGCCCCTGCAGTGCTGGCACCTTCAGCGGTACCTGCTGGCCTGCAGCCAGCACAGCTCTGTGACGGAGGGAGCACATGGCAGCTCCTGTGCCCATCAGCCTGGCGAAGGTGGCAGGGCGAAGGACAAGGCAGGGTAGGCAAGGTCTCCTCCTCCCCTCCAGAGGCCACCTTGCTGACCTCCTCCACATCGCTGGACAGCATCTCCAAGGGGTTTACCACCAAGGCAGCTTAGGCTCATTGCTCATCCAGCACCCAAAGGAGAAACGTCTTAGGGGATTAGGTCTAGACAACCTCTGCAAGGCGGTTGCATTCAAAGCACACACGGTACACTGGGCATGTATTACTGAAGGCAGTATAGGTCCATGTTTTTTGAGTGGGACATGGTGAGGCTGCAAAAGTCCTTCCCAGGATGGGAAGCACATCCTTTCCTCTGTCACGGCCGAGTCCCGATCAAGCTCTGTGTCCTCCACAGGCAACCTTGCCACAGACACTTCCCACCACACCAGAGGAGTGTGGCTGCACTCCTTCAGTTTCAGCAGCACCTGGGCTACCCCAGGCCCAGGCTGCTAAGGCCATCAGGTGATGATTTGGAGCCTTCAGCTGGAGTCAACATATTCCGGAGACTCAGGAGAGCATCCAGCAGCCAGATGTGACACTGAGGAGCTGGGCTACAACCACACGAGCATGGTGTGCCTGCTGGACACACATGGTACACCACTTTCTTGCAGCATCCTATTTCTACAAGCCAGAGTTCAAAGTGCCACCATCCACCAGGATTGCAACCAAGCCAGAGAATGGCTTGAAGTAGATTAATGGAGATAGGATAAAAATAGTAATAACACCAGAACTGGCGTTTGGACAAAAAATGTGAGTACGGGATACTTGCCACAGATACAGGCAAATAACCTGTCTTTGAAAAGCAAAGATGCAGACCAGAAGAGACCTGAGGTCAAGGTGACTGGAGCAGCCTCCATCCTAGAGAGGGAGACGAGGAGCTCATTTTCAGTTTCAAGTACTGCTACAGACAAGCTGCTTTCCCACTCCAACTCTCAGCCTTTCCATCTCTCCAATGGAGAAAAAAGTTCACCACTTCTTCGTTGAGCTGCTGTGAGTTTGATGGGTTAGAAGTGCTGCAGCACGCTGAGCAATGCGGCGTTTCAAACACTTCTCCCACCCAGGTGTGCTGCGACACGGACAGACTGGCTGAGCCACCCCCCGGGCTATAGTGTTGCCTTGTGACGGCGCGGACCCTCGCAGGAGGGGACAGCACGGGGTGGGCACCGCGCTTCCCTGCAGGAGCTCGCAACCGGCCACGTCGCGGGGCAGGGCTCCCACCGGGGTCCGGGTGGCCGACGTGCTCGGTCTGCACTGCGGTTCCTCTGCAGCTGCTGACACACTGCCAAGCCTGGAACCGCCGGTTCTGCTCCGAGAGAAGCGCTCGGCCTGGAGCCCCAGCTCTCTGCAAAGCCCCAACAAGCCTGTGCTCCGGCAGGGTCAGGACAGAGCTGCCGCGCCGGCCGCAGTGCACGTGCGTGGTGAGGCCAAGAGGCCGCGGGCCAAGGGAGTACATCCAAGCGAAAACACTCGACACCATGCCACCCGGACGCGTCTGGAGCGGGGCTGGGGCCCACGCAGCTGCACAGCAAAGGCACCCCACGGGACGGGGAGCACCAGGTCCCCGGCTGGCATCGGGGGAGCGGAGCAAACACCTCTGCTACAGATGCTGCTGCATGTGCACAGCCGCCGCAGGCTCGCCACAGGGAGGAAAAGTTGCACGTCATTTTCAGTCTTAGACATATCCCTGCCAGAATTCATGCCGCATTACTCCAAAAACCAGAATATGACGATGTTGAATAATAACAGCACCAATTGGCACTGCGGGACTGGAGGTCGCAGCCACGTGTCAAAGCGCTTGGCTGTGCACACAGGAGATACGCGATAAATGTCCGTCCCTTCATTCACCAGAGGCTGGCAGCGTGCTCGCACCAAAAGCAAATCACCATTTCTCAAAAGAAGTACAAATAAGTAATTTACTTCCATAACATAAATTATTTTGCAGCCGGCTGCAGGAGAGGTCAGCAACACTTCTCTGAGCAGACGTGGCAAGCAGTGCTTGGGCATCGGCAAATGCCCCCACTCTGGCACAAGCTGCCCGAGGCCAGCTGCGGCAAAGAGCAGCGTGTGGCAGCAAAGGATTCTGCCCTCTCCAAAGCATGGTGAAAAAAACAAGGGAGCAGTTTAGAAGCATTCTTCAGTGCACCTACCTTTTAAAAAAAAAAATCAGGAGGAGGCAAAGAGTGTTTCGAAGTGTGTCTTTGTATACTACTCTGTGTAAACTTGAATCCAATTAACTTCAAATTTAACTACTAATGAAATTATCTCATTTCGCTATCAGCTCAGCTCTCATCCATGGCAGTAATTAACCACTGGGGGTTGTCACTCCCAGACACATGACACGAGGACTTCCCCAAGCTCAGGTGCTTCAAACCCTTGCAGAATTCATTACCCTGACAGTGTGAAAACCCTTCACGTTCAATACCACAGGGCACCAACACATTTTTTTCCCTTTATTTAACTGATTGCCAGTAACAGTATGAAAGAAATGAACCCACTGGAGAGGTAATTAATTACTGCAAAGGATACATTAGAAAATGCAGGGGGTTCAGGTGGCGGGGAGGAGGCTTACAGAGCCCCTTTGCCGCTGCCTCAGAACCATCCTCCGCAGCAGTGGGGCCAGTGATTTTCCTCTCCGAGACGCACTGCGGGGTGCACTGAGGGAAACCAAGCCTCCAGCCACCGCTCCACGCTTACAGCAGACGTGAAATCGCCATCAGCTCAGGAGCGTGGTCCACAATTAGGCAATGCGTTGGGTTAATGGGGTAATCCCACCTCTCCAGAGACAAAGGTTCAACACCAACAGGTGAGCAGTGTTAGAAAAGCCAGCCTGGCAGTGCTGGCAAACCCCCATGCGTGCTTGCTCTCGTTGCCGGCATCACCACAAGGCACCAGCCCATCTGAAACGGCCACCCAAGGCAGCACGCACCCCATGTCACGCCCAGCACTGGTGCACTCCACCAGCAGAGACCTGCATCTCCCCGGGCGTCATCTCGCACACGTGCACCCTCTTTGTGTCTTTCCAGAAAACAGTTTTTAAAAAGGCAGTTTTATGCTAAGTGAAGTGGAGATGAAGAGATGCTGCCACACCGGCGTACTGCGACCTGCCTGTGGGATGGTACAAGGAGCTGGGCAGCCACTTCCAGCACCGTCCCATCAGGTCCGCAGGTCTGCAGCCCCTCACCCAGGAGCCCCCACACACGAGCAATCCTGATGCCGGCCGTAGCAGGGATGCTGCGCAACGATGCAGCAGTGCACCAGCAGCATGGGCAAACCTGTTCCAAATGGCAGCCAAGCTGGATGGATGGGACTTGGTTTTCGGCTGTGCTCCCTCCAAAATGACCTTGCGCAGCCTCCGAGATGCCACAGCATGATGGGAGAAGGACAGCGCCGGCCCCTCAGGTCTGGTCCCTGGCACTGGCACATGGCACTGCCTTCGTCAGGTGCCCACAACATCAGCAGCGGAGGTCGGGACCTGCACTGGAGCTGCTCTGACACCAGGCCCCCAGGGACTGTCCCCCTGCCCCCAGGACGCAGCAGGCATTGTTCTTTCCATCGATGGGCTTTGGCAGCCCCCCGGCGCCCAGGTACCTGCTACCCCAGGAGTGAGGAAGTAGTGCCGTACAGCCAGGGATGCATTCCCTTAACACCGGAGAAAACAAAAACAAGTAATTGGTGGAGATGGTGTTTTGGGAGACACTTCATCTCTGGAAGCAAACCCAAATTTCCAGCCTATTTCAGTCAAACCTGTTACCAGAACTGACTTTTATTTTGAAAAATCCAGCTCCTGCTAAGAACAGCTCTTCCTTTGCCCAGTGAAGACTGCCATAATGCCAATCCTGCTGTTTCAATCATTATCCTAAAGAAAACATTTTGGCCAAACACGCAACCGCATGAGCAGGAAAAGGACCCGACAAGCCCCATCACCCAGCTCCAGCTCCCCCCACCACCTGGGGACAGCATCTGCCCAGGGCAGCAGCACGGGGCAGTGAGGCACCCCAAACCAGAGGAGCATGTCTTAGAAAAATTGTCTGGTTTTATCACATACGAAACACTGCTCCACACTCGGCACAACAGCAGCACGGCACCTCCGTCGTTACCACCTTGGGTCCAGAGCCACCGCACGCATCCCCCAGCTTTGGGTCCAGCCCGAAGGCAGCTTGGACTTTGCACCCCGTCAATGCCTGCGGGACCACATCTCGCCCCGTTATGCCAGCAAAGGAGACGCCACCGGTGCACGACCCTGATACGCTGAAACACCACTGTTAGTGAATAACCTCCCTCCTGTGCTCATCTAGCTCTATTTGTGGACATCAAACACAGTGCTGCATGCTTACTGCGATGAGTTACCTCTCCTACACCTAATTAGAGGCAGATAAAACAGTGGTAACACACAGATCACCTGTAATGATTTTGCTGACTCGATTATTCTTCTGACAATTAGCTCTGGCTGCCAAAGCCTCACAGGAATGTCAAAGTCTACTTCCTACAAAGCAGGTAATGTCACAGGTGTGACCATGAAATCAATAATGAGGCATAGCTCTTGCAGAGGGCATCCAGGTCAGATGGAACAGCCCTTAAATTAAACATTGATAAGCAGAACACAATTATCCATCATGTTTAAGTGCCTGCGTGAAATTAGCAGCCAGGGAATGGGAGCAGTGGGGGAAAGATTAGTGGAGGAGGTATTGAAATGTGCAGTGTCCACCATGACTGGGGCTGCAAGGGCTTGTGACAGCAGCACTGTAATCTGCTATCAAAGCCATAAAATTCAAATTAAGCACACTGCGCTGAAACAGGGGTTGCAGATGTGAGCCTATTTTTCTCCTCACCTGCAAGGCAGCGGCAGATGTCTGAAGGAGCCCAGAGCTGCCCTTTCTAGCAGGTGTCTTTCCTACTCTTCCCGTTGACACACCTACACTTTTAAAAGAGAGGCAGGGCCGAGAAAAGAAAAAGGAAGAACAGTATTTTCTGGTAAAGTGAAAATGTAGTGGATATGTACAGGCAAATATTCTGGTCTGTTTTCTCCGCAATTTCTAAGCAAGAGTCCTGCAGCTGCAGAGTGCTCTGCCCTCGGCCTCACCTCTTCCAGACAATCTCTTTTGGCTGCTGCTGCATAAAACTTTTGTCCCTTCTTCCTTGCAGCCATGGAGCTCTTGCACCCTACAAGACACCCAACAGCCCAGCTTTAAACGTACTTTGTAGGATTGCTAGTATGAGAAGTCTTTGTCTGCAGACTTGAGCTGAGCTGAACCCTGTCATCCACCTTGATCTTCAAAGCCTGCCTGGGCTCTTTACCCTCCCATAGCACATGTAAAGTTAAGAGTTCCTCAGGTCAACCCCTCACACATACACACATTAAGTATTGGAGGGGACGTCTGTGTGGACACTAGGAAAAGATCCTCTAGGTGGACAATGCCTCTGCAAGAACCCACCTCTACCCTAATTCTTGTGTCGCCAACAATTAGCCATGTGCTACAAGCATCAGCATAATTTCACCTCTCCCCGGGTCCCTCTTCCACCTCTTCATGAAGTGAAACCTTCACACCTTGCAAGCTTTCTCTTTGCCCAGCTCAGTGTGGGTGCTAGCCAGCATGCTGGCAGTCCAGGCGCACCAAGGCACTGGGCAAGCACACAGCTTGCGTAGGTTGCCAAGCCATGATCTCCAGGTTGAGGGCAGCACGGCGGTCATGCGCAGCAGGACCGACACAGCAGCTGAGTGCTGCTCAAAGCGGGGCTCCTGCTGGGGCGTCTCGCCCATGCGGGCCAGCACCACCCCGCTCCATCAATGGTGCTGTTGAGGCCCCTCGCTGAAAGCCACTGCAGGCTCTAGCCAGCACTTCCACTTCTCTTCATTCACCGTCAGCAATGTCAGCTCATTAAATAAAACCAGGGGAAGAAAAAAGAACAAGAAAGCAAAGCAAGCGTGGACAGTGAGACAAGCCAGCGCACCCAACTGCATAGCTCAGGACCGGTGCATGCCCCGCAGGCGCTGGGGCATCCTCCGGCACACAGCGAGGAGGATGCGGCAGACCACAGCTGTTAGGTTCACCTTTATACTAGAGCTGGCCAAGACCTTTTTTAATGAAAACTTTTCATTAAGTGACAGAAATGATAAAAAAAAACCTTGAATCATGGGAACCTGGAATTTATGGAAGCAGAGAGGCTGTTAATTTGGGTATTTTAACTCCAAAAACTTCTGGGAAAAGCATTGAAGACATTAGAACATTTGATTTTCCCTTTGAAAAAAACAATCTCATTTTCAAGTTTGGAATGACTTTGCTATGTAAAATGTAAGCTACTGAGGACAGATACAAAAAAGTGGTCCAACCAAAAACAAGTGGTGCACACTGCTTTGGATTGTTTTTATCTTGTTTACCACTTTCAGTTTTTAAACTTTCCTCAGATGTGGAGGTTTTTTAATAGGAAACAGACCTCAAAAAAAGCCAAAATCTTGAATACTTTCACAGGGCAGGAAAACCCATTCCCCCTAGTCTTAGTTTGGAGTACGGCTGGGCATACACCGGCAGCCACAGGGTCCGCAGGGCTCTGCCACAGCTGAGGCAGGTTGGACCCTGAGTGTGCTCAGCCCAGGACGGGGCCCCTAAAAGGGCTACAGGAGCGCAAGGACCCGACAGCCTGAGCTCAGCTAAGCCCCCACTGGCTCCTGGTCCAGGGCTCGGTCCCTCCACCAGTGTGGAGGAGAAGCATCTCCCCGGACCCCGGGTTTCAGGAGCACGGGAAGGTAACTCATCCTGGCCCTGACAGGATGGGGTCTACTGGTGGGCAAAATGAGATCCCAAAGGCGAGACCACTGCGTACTGAAAACTGAAATTGATGGAGATATTCAAACAAATTTTGGGTCTGGTCATAGCTTCTCTTTATAAAGGAGATAAAAGTGTAAAGGTGAGAACTGACGTTCTTTGGTCCCAGGGGATGGAAAGGAGGGGACAGAGACTTTGCTGAAAACATCCTGAAATGGGCATGTCTCCCCGTCTGCACTTCCATGGTTCATAATGCAAGACGGGAAGAGGCAACGCTGCAGACAATTAGCGTGTGAGAACTGATGAAGCAGCGTGAGGGAAGCCAAGCCAGCTTCCATGGGCTCCAGCAGGGAGACCAACCAGGGAAATGCAGCCTGGAAGCACGGATGCACAGAGGTGTACATGGGACAGAGACGCGCACAGGCTTCTCCTCCAGCTCTGCTCATACCACTGGTGCCAATTACACTGATCTGCAGTTTTCACTGTTTCAAAAGGCATTCGCTGCACATCAACTGCTCTGCTCAGCAATCTGCGTTAGTTTGGAAATGACATCAAGTGTTGCCTTCACAGGCAAAAAACCCCATGTGTCTACTTATCTGAGAGACCAGTTAGCCTCCTCCTGTCAGACAGACATGTTAAAAGGGGAGAGAAAAGAAATCTCACTTAAAAATAATGGGCTTACCGCCATGGCAGATCTTAGCCCAGAAAATACTGGTTTTTGGACAAGTGCAGTTCATTGTGCACTGTATTTAACAAGCAGCAATGAAATGAAACTTTAAAAAAGAAATAATAAAACCTACTTCAAATAGTTCAGAATTTAAATTAATGTAAGAGAAACCAAAACTAAAAGCCCCCAAAAAGTAAAAATCCCCCCAAAAGACACCTCTTCCTGATAAAATGCAGGAAAGTGCCAGTCTGGCTGTTTTTCTGATGCTGTGTTACAGCATCTCAGGTCTGAACAGCCCTTACATACCTCACAACCACTGCCAAATTAAAGATGTGGTTTTTTCATCCCATTATTTCTAAAATGTACTCCAGCCAGCATGCTACATGCAATGAATGAAAGAAGTAGGAGAATTAAACCACGCAATGAAACAGCTTTCTGACGAATAAAGCTATGGAAATTTTAGGCTCCATTTACTTCTCAATCTAATTTTGCCCTCCAATGCACATTATGTCTGAAATGGGATCTCATGTGGTTTGATCAGTGCTCTTAACGCATGCAGAAGCAACATATTCCCTTTATTGTTGTTTCCTTTCTGCAGCACAGCAATACTTCTAATAAGAGCAGCACAGCAGGCTCTGTGAGACTGTCTCTACAGCAATCACTGTGCCGCTGGAAAGCTGCGAGATGACGAAGAGGATCAGCAGCTCAAAAACTTTGTGGTCCGAGGGATCCCTATTCCTGCAAATGCAGAGTAGCATACATGTTCAATACACTACAAAAATCTGAGTTATCACAAGATGTTTAAATTAAATATTTTTTCCTTTTGTTTCTTTTCCAGTGTTTGAATTTTTGCATACACCCGGAAGCTATTTTCTAGCCTCTCTTTGCGACCAAGAGGACTGGAAAGCTAAGATCAGTTTGTGAAGAATTACAAACTCCTCTCACTGTTACAAGACACCAGACACTGGAGCTACAAGAAAAAAGACATTAGGAACTCAATGATGAAAACAAGAGCATGGGTAGCATTTTACTGTGGAGCCAAGGATGCTCCTGAAAACTAGTGGATATGCATGGAGAGAGGTAGTTGGCTTCAACTTCTCCCTCCTCAAGAAATGAAATCCAGCTCATTTTCAACCCCACATGTTCAACCCCTTCAGCAAATATTTAGCAGTCAACAAAAGCGACACACACCTCAAAGCCAGCCCTGAGGAGGGTGGGTACCCCCCGTTCTCCAATTTACTCCTCAGGTCCAAAGCCCTTGCTCCAGCCAGGAGCTGCCCTGAGGATGGAGGAGCTGCTCACAAGGGAGAGCATCCTTCACCAGGGCTAAGACCTGCGAGATTTACTCTGGAGACCCAGACAACAGACCCTGCTCTCCACAAGCAGTTCAGATGCAGCAGCACACAGGTGCACCGGCGTACTGGCAGCTCCCTTGCCCGTACTAGGCAGCGCGGCCGGCAGCCAGCTCCGGCACCTTCCATGGCACTGCGGCAGTGCTTGAGGAAAGACATGGTGATGGCCCCTCCACCAGCGGACGCCGCCATGGCCACTCCCTGCGGACCATCTGAGGACGGTGGTGCCACCACTGTTGCTGCCTCCTGGTACTGCCTCCGCCGGGAGCTGCTACCTGGGGTCGCTGGGCCGTGACAGGACCTTGCCGGCCACCTGCCCAAAAAGGCCCTGCTGGTACAGGGGCTGCTCCAGAGCACCTGCAGAGTGCAGGCAGCCCACCGCCTCCTGCCAGCCCGGCAGCCCCTTGCTCCCCAGGCCCGAGGGCTCGCATGAGCCCTGTGGAGGGTCCCAGAAGACAGGCAGGCCTGTGCGGGTGGGCTGCCAAGCCCCGGATCCCTGCCGTGACCCACGGGGCTGGGGGGATGCTGGTGGGGAAGGGGCTTCGTGCTCCCCAGCCAGGCATGGGAGAGCAGGCGGGGGGTCTGGCAGCAGCCTGGAGGGACCCAGCCGGGCGACTGGGCAAAAGAGGAGGACGTGGGTTTCCAGGCGCCTTGCAAAGAACAGCAGTGACATCCAGAGGGCTTCTGGCAGCAGTGAGAGCAGGAGGAGAACCCAGGAGCCGTGCAAACCTGCCTCGGTGCGAAGCCACAGGCCCCACGCTGGACCCTTGAAACCCTTCACCACCCCCACCCCAAAGAGCGACGGTTCGGCGGCGCGGTGCGGCGTGGCATGGTGCCACTTGGGGCCACAGCACATCCAGCCTGGCTCTGGGCACGCGACAGCCCGGAGCACCTGACCGCAGCAGGGCACCGGGGGCTGCCAAAGCTCGGCAATGTGCCAGCAGACCCACGGCTTCACCGTCCCACCGGCTCCTGCGCAGACACCTCCCAGCGCAGGCGAGCCCGGCGAGCACCGACACGGGCGGGCACGACCCTGCAGCCCACCGGCGCACCCAGGAATGGAAGAGGGGAGTATATTGGCGATCAGCTACTCAGCTTGCTAGATAAGCACAGAGGGGAAAAAAACCCAACAGCTTCCACCGCTCTGTTTTGCAGAGATGTTAAGTCCATGCTGAAATCTTCCATCTCACAAGAATCAATATTAATGATCTGCATCTGGAATTAATCTGAGTTGGCGACATTTCCAATCTAAGGATCATTGCTAATGTCATCAGCAGTTTTCTGCTCCTCACAGGAAAAATATTTACACCCTAGATTTTAACATCTTAATTAAGGCTCAACGAAGTCCAGATGAACAACCAAAGTGTGATTTTTCTGATATTTCAATAATGCTATTTTTATCCCAGAATAAGATGAAAAGCATTTTACCTGGACTCTGTAATGGAAAAAGTGAAGCTGTGGAAATGTTGACGTACTTGGGTATTTCTCTATCAAAATATTTTTAATTGTTGAGATTGAAATATTTTACTCTCTTTAATTGAAAGAACCTGAAACACCTTGTTTGAAATCACTTTTAGACAAAATTGCATTCTTCATCTGCCTTGTGAAGCAGCAGGACCAAGTCCCATCACTCTCCTTTGCTGCCTGGTGGGTAGATAGCATCTCCCATCATGTGGCCAGATGTGTAGCTCAACTGATGCACCAGGTAGTTCAGAAAATAATAAATGTATGGATTACTTTATGGAAAGCGTCCTCCAGTGACCTCAGACCAGAGGAGAGAACGAGATGTGGAGCTGCGACTCCCATATAACATGAAACTCAGGAAAAGCTTTAATACTTTGCTGAACATACTTCATCTCTGCCCAGGAAAGTATCATGTTGACCAAAAATGCTCCAATGTGATTATTCTGTCCAAAAAACTGGGCTGCCCACAGGACCTTGCAGCCCCTCCGCTGCCCTCCCCCTCCGTCATGCGGCTCGTGCCTCACCCCCAGCACGCGCAGAGCCCAACGCTTGGCTGTTACACAGCAACGTGGCTCTGGCAGCGTTTCGTGGTTTTGTGTGCGTGCACCTTCCCTGACACGATGAGGTCCAACACGGAATGCGGCTTCCCCGCGCCCGGCAGGGACCACCTTGGCCGCTTCTTCTGGCCAAAGCGGGCAGCCGTCCTCTCCCCGCCGCCGACGGATGCCATTTGTGCCAGCGCTGGACACAGCTGCCGAGCGAGCGACGAGCTGGTCTGCCTGCGCTCTGCCTGTGCTTTGCCACCAGACAGTTGTCCCTCCCTGACACCCAGGGAAGGAAAAGCTTTGCCAGCTGACAGCAGCGTCAGCCATAGGAGCCAGCACCACGTTGCTCCTGCCCGCAAAAACTACAGGTGCCCTGCCTCACTACACCGGGGTCACTAAACGCAGTTTAAAAATGCACTTGGGATATTTAGACATTAACCAACACATCTTTCTGAGGGCTCTTGCATGTTAAAAGCAGCGATGGGATTTTGCTCACAAGCCATGGTGGGAGATCCCCCTTCGGTGGCGCTCAAGCCGGACCAGAGCCACCCCACCAGCACAGCGCCAGGAGCAGCGGATGCTGCAGCAGTGCCCGGGGCTGGGCCACGGGCCACCTCCCCGTGCCCCGAGAGCCGGGGGGCCACACAGCCTGCCCGGGCCTGGGTGAAGTGCCCAGGGCTTGCCCAGCCCTCGGCCGTCACCACGGGCCACGTGGGAGCTGCCGGTTCACAGTCCCCGCTGCCTGCTCCCCCCCGAGGAGTGCAGCTGAGGACGGTGAGCAGGGACGCAAAAGGGGAGCGGGAGAGTGGCCAGAGGAAGCCTCTGGCCCACAGTGCCCGTCATGGCGTCAGGATTTATAACTGTATTAAACGGCATGACAGTCAGCCACGATAAATCAGGTCCCCTTCTTCCCAAATCACAGACAATAAAAGCTTTGGCAGTGAAAGTCATTCGTCATCATAAAGACTTGAGACGTTCCAGCCATCAATTTCACTCACACCCTTAATACACCGAGGAGGAGTGGTGGAGTTTTAGGGGGGAAAAAAGAGAGGGAGAGAAGAAAGGGAAAAATAATTAAAAGAAAACATGAAGAAAGATTGGACAGGACTAATTACAGAGGTCAGAGAAAAGAGTGCCTTTGGGACAGCACTGTTGATGACAGGGCAGAGCTGCCCAGCTCTCTGCGGGGCACGTGTGATGCTGAGCAAAGCTGCAGGGCGTCCCTACCATGCTGGGCAGTCCACAAGGGAGGACACGCCAGGATCATGTCCTGGGCAGGTGACCGAACGCCCCACTGCCTCCTCACCCCTCTCCAGCCCTGCGTCCCTGCACAGTGCCACCGCCAGGGCCCGCTGCCCACGACATCTTCGTGCTGTCCAGGTGCCATGTCCTGAGTCAGGACGGAGGAAGGGTGCTGAGCGCGGGGGGCTGATGCTGCGCTGCAGCACCATCCCCGCAACAATGACAGTGCCTTCCCAGCCACGGGGGCTGCAGGTTCATCCTGCATTCCCCCTGCGGGAGGGGGCTGGTGTGCAGCCCCCCAGAGGTCTGCTGCAGCCAGGGGATCTCAGAGCGGCCACCACAGAGAGGGAGCGCTGCCTGCAGGTCTGCAGGCAAGGTGGGCAGAGGAAAGCACGGAGGTAACCCTGCTGTCTGTGAACCCTTGGGTGACATGACGCATCGGAGCACTGGCTTTGCATCACTGCAAGGGGCCAAGCACGCGGCCAGGCACTGCTGCCCTCCCCACACCAGCCAGGGCGGGGAGCCAAGCTGCTGGGGAGGCAGCTCTCCCAGGGAACGGCTGAGGGGTCCATTTCCAGGAGCCCCAGGAGAAGGAAGATGAGACTCAGCGGATGAGCCCAGCAGTGGACGGGCGAACTGGGACAGTGCAGGCATCCCCGTCAGGGCTCACAGGGCCACCTCATGCTCCTCCACCACCACCTCAACAAGCTGAGGTTTCACTGAGTTCACACCATGCTCAAAGGCACTGACAAGTCCACTTCACCACTGCTTCACTACCAAAGCCATCGTTTGTAACATACCCAAGGAGTGTCACAGAGATACTTTATCCATGTCACAGAAGGTCCACCAATACCCCACTCATACCTTAAGAATTTAAGAGCTTCTCCCATTAAAACCTGGACTGACAAAACTTGTGGGTGGTGAACACCCCAGACAGAGTACAGACGAAATTTGTCTCCTGAGCAGTAAGTGGCACAAAGCAGCCTGCAGTAGTGCATCCCCGAGCCCATTACGTAGCAATGAACCCTTATACAGTGGACAAGGGTGCACCTGGCCGTGAGGTGGTGATCCCACCTCTGCAAGCCTCCGCAAGACCTGATGTGCCTCCTGCAGCCTCGTGCATCCTCACAGCAAGAGGCCACGGCAGCTGTCTGCACCTCTTGGGCACTGGGAAAGGTAGCTGGGCTTGGCAATGCCAAGGTCACTGCGCAAACCTCTGCTGTGAGGACAGACTAAGAGAGCTGGAGGTGTTCAGCCCAGAGAAGAGAAGGCTCTGGGGAGACCTTACTGCAGCCGGCCAGTGCTTAAAGGGGGCCTATAGGAAGGATGAGGACAGATGTTTTAGCAGGGCCTGTAGCAAGAGGACAAGGGGTAATGGTTTTAAACTAAAAAGAGAAGATTTAAACTAGATATAAGGAAGACATTTTTCATGAGGGTGGCGAGACCCTGGCCCAGGTTGCCCAGAGAGGTGGTGGATGCCCCATCCCTGGAAACATCCCAGGTCAGGCAGGACGGGGCTCTGAGCAACCTGCTCTGGTTGGGGATGTCCCTGCTCACTGCAGGGGGTTGGACTGGGTGGCCTGGAAAGGTCCCTTCCAACCCAAAGATTCTATGATTCTATGATTGCAGAGTGAACACTGGTTTCTCCAGGCTGGAGTATCAGGTGGGGATGCTCTGGAGTAGGACATGGGAGGTGTGTGGAGCACCTCCTGGTTTGACCTCTGCAGCTGCAGGCAAAGGTACACAGAGCAGAGGCGCGGCTTTGCACCCCTGCACACCACACCTGTATGTATGGTGTGTGATGTATCACAGAATCACAGAATCATTGAGGTTGGAAAAGACCTTTAAGATCATAAAGTCCAACTGTCAACCCAAGCATACGTGATGCTCGTCCAGTGCGTCCTTATCACGGTTTGTTGCCAGTGCCCGCTTGTTCGTATGACGGCTGCCCCTTACTTCCCACCGAACCCTCCATCCTCCTGCAGATCCTCAAGCCCCTACAGTCCAGGACCAGCCTTTGCACAGAGGATGCTCACCTCTGGACCCACGACTGCCAGAAACAAAACCTGCTGGGGAGGGGATAACCCACATGTGTTCCCTCTTTATAGGGATATTGATGATGCACAAGCCTTTTTTAAGGAGTTAGTGCTCAAAAAAGGCACAGTGTCATCACAGGGCTGAGCTCAAGGTATTTAGACTGTTGCAAAGAATGTACGATGAAAAGAAGGAAAAGTCCAGTGGGACCCCAATACTCCTTTCATGCCCTCACTGAATTCTCTTTTCAGCCACATCTATGTGAAAATCCCAAGTCAGATATCAAGTCCGTGGCAGCACCAGCAGTCCCTGTCCCTGCTGATTCTCATAGGATTTCCACAAGTGGTATTTCTCATTCTGGGTAGATGTGCCAGTTTCATCAAGCAGCTCAAACCCATGCAATTTATATTTTGAAGAAATGCCAGTGACATTTTCTTTTTTCCACTGTATTTTGCTTTTTGCATTTTCCTTTTTTTTAACCACAGTTCAACGTATTTATGAGAAATTATATCAAAAACTGAAATGCACTCATTTTTGGCCTGATGTAATACAAAGTCATAAAGAAACAACAGTCCGTTGCAAAAGAAGCCTCAAACAGGTTTATAAAATTTCTATTCATAGATAACGCAGTGTTTTCCAGCACTAGAACTACAGGAAGAGCTCTTTCAAAGAAGATGGTAGGGAAAATAAGCCAGAGCTTTCCTTCCTAATCTGAGGCAGAAGATGTTTCCCTTCTCCCAAAAACATGCTGCAACATCATTAAAATATCTGGATCCTTCCTCTCCCCGGCTCACCGATGGGCACTTTTGTCAGTGTTGACTGGGAACAGCAAGGAGCTGTTGGTGGCATGGAGCCGTCAGAGCTCCGGCAGCTCTGGCTCACACCTGGTCCTGGCTCTGTGCCGAAGCTGTCTCTGCTGGTGTCCCAGAGACCACGGCATGAAGCCAGGAAGCCCATCCCCATGAGCTCCACAGGGCTCCTCGGAGCCCAGCCTTTTGGGAAGCACCTGTGCTGCTCAGTACCCGGAGGCAGCATTGCCCAGCAGAGGCTTTCTGCTCATGTGATTTTGAACATTTTACACTTTGCAGCTTTTCTTTCTTGAATCCTCCTAAGTTTCTCCTAGATTAAAAAGAAAAAAAGGCATGTTCCCATTTCTAGGTGATGGTACGAAGGCGCGAGCTGATGGCAGACAGCAAGCATCATCATGGCATGCTCTCCATCGCCCAGCAGTGCACATAGCCCTGGAATTGTCTCTGCTTTACCATCCCCTCTGCTCACTTCTCAAACTGCCAGTCTGACAGCTCACTGTCCCCTGTGTGAATACACAGGATCTCCCAACTGGTCAGGTATCAGATGAGAAGTAACTCATATTTGGTGAATTAAGGCCACCACGGCTGGTGTAGCAAGTATGGAGGTGTCTTCAACCATGGTCATCGAAACAACTACCTCATCCTAGAAACACTATCTGTAGCCTGACTCAGACTGCCACTAGACTCTGGTTTGGTGCCGTGCACACGCACAGATGCCAACACATCCCTCTACCCACATGGAAATATAGTTCTGGTGGCTTGGACAGATATTCTCAGATGTTTTGTTATTGTTGCAGGCCAAAAAAAGCAACGTAGGAAGCATTTATGCTAATTGGAGTGTTTTCCTTTCTATTTCTTTTTTTTATTTCCAGTTTGGAGATGTACAACAGGTTTACAGCGTTCCTCTGGCAGCGAAAAATGCTGTCTGTGGACTGAACTGGCCATTGACGCCCTAAAGCAGCGAGGCGGCGAGCCGCCCTGCCAGCTCAGTGCGCCCAAAGCCCTGGCACAGCTACGGGTGGGTGTCCCCAGGACCCAGACACCAGTGGGAGACACTGCCTGTCTGGAGCCGGTTGGATGCCCAGTATTTTTCAGGGCGTTTTGGACCAGGGTGAGCAGGAGACGAGGCTGTTCAGCATGTTTGCAGAACAAGCCCCAGACCCACCGCAATCAGGACCAGCGCGGGAGCTCCAGAACCCTCTTGTCTTAATCCTCCTGCCATGGTTGCTCAATTTAAAATTGTATTTATTATCCATACCACAGCGGTACTGGGGGCAGGGGGAAACAGATTTAATTAATTAGAGATTGCAAAATCCTTAAGTAAAAGATGCTATGTAAATGCAAATTGTTATTATACATGCTTTGCACCAAAACATGTTTACCATAGTTAAATTCAACATTTAAATCCACAGCCAAACTCCCAACAGAGTCAGGCAGTGCATCATCAAAAGAGGCAGTTAATAGCCTGGATCTTAGTGGGGTACAAGTGGCCTCGTTTGCTTTCTCAAATGCGCTTGTTCGTTTTTAATGGCAAGATAAGAATTCATCAAAATGGAAAAATTCAACAGTTTTTCAGTTAGACTCTGTCCTATCATTAAAAATGACACTTTTGTTTTTCAGATTGGCTGCCTTTCCACAGGAGTTTATGTGGCCTTTTTTCAAGTCTTTAACATGACAGGCCCTATTGGGAGTGAGGAATAGATTATTGGAAAATGCATCTGCACTTTTATCTATTAAATGTACAGACTAAGCTGTAAATCTAGCGTTATGCTGCACTAGAAACCAGCTATCTACCAACACCGATTTGCACTTCAAAACAGTCCCACAGAAATTAAAGTATAATTTGGTGATAATGTTTAAACACTGATGAACATTTCCACATAGAGACAGATTATATGACCAAAACATAATGGTCTCAGAAGATAAGTTTTTATTGTTGCTATCATAATTAGCCAACAAAAAATTTAACAAAGCATTTTTCCAGAAGAAAAAGCAATTTCAACAAAATCAAACCTTTTCTTTACTTTCTTCAAAACTGTGTTGATATTGGGGGCGGGGGGGGGGGGGCGGAAAACAGAAAAAAAGGAAAAGGAATTATGGAAATGTTATATTACTCTTATTTCAGAGAGTTCGAACAGGAAGCATAAATTGTTCACTTTGAAACTACTTTTTGCTAAAAACCTGCAAATATTTTTTAATTTTAAATCAAAATAATTGAAAACCTTTCATTCAGCTAGTCAAAACACAGCTGTAAAACTGCCGCTTACCAATATTTCAGCAAACCCCAGCTGGATAACGATTCCCTCCAGGATCTTCAGGCAACCCTCCTTCCTCTCCACAAGGCACATCCATACCACCACACACAGCTGTAGCTTAAGCTAAGTGCTCCTCCTTTCCTCAGTAGTCATTTGAAAGAAACAGGCACTCTCTGATAAGGATCTCTAACTTTATATCCAAAAATTAATGGGATAAGGCACCTTCTGCAGGTGCCTTCTCCTTTCCACCTGGAGATCTTGCTACAGGTATGACCATCCGCTGACCTCCTGAGAGGTGAGAAATCAGTGAAGAAAGTCCACTACTACATCATTCTTAAAATGCAAAGCAGCAGGGACAAACAGTGTTTCATAATGGAATCAGGTTCTTTCGTTGTGGTCAGCAAGACCTGAGTTTAGACCTAAATTCACAACAACAAACTACAACTGCAGGATCAACTAGATGATAGAAGATTTTTGGGTTAATTTTTTTTACTACAGCAATATACAAATTAAAATAAATGTCCTCTTTTTCCCCCAGGAATCACCAACGACAGATTTCCCAATGCATTTCCCAGCATTATTAAGGCACATTTGGACTTCATATTAATGCAATATTGACCCTGTACCACATTTTTGTATCTCTAAAATGTCTTCACTGTGAACATCAGGTATGCAAGAAAGAGTGAAAAGTCCTCTTTCGTTGTGTATTCCTCAAAGGCATCTATTGGGAGCTTTAGTCTTGCTTCTAAGCTTCACATTATTGTTTCTATTGGATACAAAAAATACTTAGTTGTCTCGGATCATCATCAGAAATGGTCCATAAAAGGCTGATCAAATAAGACTTAGGCCAAAAGACAAGCAGCCCTTTCTTGGCTCCTTTCAGCACCAGTTCCAGAAAGCACACCGGTGCTGAAGAACGAAAAGCACTGTTTATCAGTTAAACTTCTGTCTTCAGCTTGGTAATAGTAAAGAGAAGGTAAAACTCAGAAAGAGGCAGTGACTTGGTTCTGATGTGGAACGAGCACTAAGAATCCAGACAAGACACAGCAGAGAAGGTCAGCGTTTCCTTCACCTGGACCTTCACCAAAGTGTTCAGCCCGTGACCACTTCCCACCTTACCTATCCATATTGATCAGATATGCTACATAGATGTACACACCTCACCAGACACCACTCCTGCAGCTTCTCACTAAGACTAAACTCTGGATTTCTTTGGTGTACTCCTAGGATACCTAATTTCCAAAGCCATAAAAAGAAACAGGCCAGATTCCAAGCTGCTTAGACAACCCCGATGTCCCCTCTTCTCCTGACACTCTCCCAGCCATTTCCAGAGTGACACAGCCCTTACAAACTTCATCAGAGAGCTTCACTCAGGTCAGGAATCCCAGGGAAAGCTTTTGAGAGCTGGTATCTTTGCTGGTGGGTGGAGAGCCAGAGATGAGGAAGGATAGAAAAAAATGAAAAAGGTAAAAAAAAAAAGCCCAAACCTAAACAAAATTAAGCAAGGGAAAGCAAAACACCCATCTTTTCTTCCATGTTTTGCAGTATCTAAAGAATGTTCCTTTAAACACATGTACAGACTGGGCAAAACAAATGGAAGAGAAAGCCTCCTCACCAGCTACTGAACTTTCAGGCACATCCCAGCACAGGCATACCCTCAAAAGGTACTAGTGGTCCCAGGTCCATGGACTGTAGACTGTGCTAGAGCCACCCTGGACACAATCCCACCAAAGTGACAATGACAGACAGCTCCTACCCAGCAATACAGAATCACTGTGCCTACCACAGAAACACAGAGTAGCTGAGGTTAGCAAGCAACTCTGGAGTTCATCTCGTGCAATTCTTCTGCTCAGAGCAGGGTCACCTAAAGCAGGTTGCACAGGACCACAGCAAATTGGGTTTTGAACATCTCCAAGAACAGACACTCCACGGCCTCTCTGAGCAACCTATGCCAGTGTTTGACCACCATCATGGCAGAAAGGTTTCTTCTCATGTTTAAGAGGAGCTTCCAGTGTTTCACTTTGTGCCTGTGGCCTCCTGCCCAGTCAATGGGTATCACCAAGAAGAGTCTGTTTGTTTTGCTTGCCCCCATCAAGTATTGATGCAGACAGGTAAGGTTCCCTCTGTGAGCTTCCTCTTCCCAAGTGCAAACACTCCCAGCTCTAGCAGAGCACACCATCACCACTTCCGAGCATGCACACAGAGTCTCTGGCCCCCTTCTCTGCATTCTTCTGCACAAACTGCTGCATCTGCCAGCTGCTCCCGCTCCTTCTCTAAGTGCACTCCGGTCTCGTCACTTGCATAGGACCCCTCCTTAAGATCAGCTCAAAAAGTGCTTGACCCTCCCTAACCAGCCGTCGGCTGGAGACAGAAGTTCAAAGCACTATTTGATGAGCATTATCACAATCAAGTGTTCAAGGGCTACAAAACACCCTAATTTGGGCTATGCAAAAAGTAGTTGTCTAGTCCACGCTAACGCCTAAGGTCTGCTCTGTAGAAAAAGGAAGGCACCTCCTGACCCCTTCCACCCAAAGGCTGGTGTCCAGGGTTGTTCAGACGAATCCTCCACCCATAGGCTGACAAGGATCTGGTACTGTCCTTCTGCAGGTGATCTGCATCCTACATCCCACTTGTTTTCTGGTTAAAAAACCAAGAAGTTCTTTCAGATTGCATTAAGCTAAATGCTAAATATTAGCAGCATTTAATCCTGGCATGAGATCAGCCTGGCATTTTAGAGGAGCAGCTCTTTTCCTCCTTGCTACTGAAGGCATCAGAATACATGCTGTCTGGAAACACTGAACTGCTCAGGGGTGATCCATTTTTTCCAAGGTTTCCAGTCCAACTGCAGTGCCACCGTCTCATGCCTAGCTTCAGAAATGACCAAAAATATCTGCCGCTCAACAAAACCTGGCAAAACTGTGGCTCATAAATTGCAGTCACAGCATGATGGGATGAACAAAGCAGGCTGAAGAGTCAGGCAATAGACTTCTCCTATGAGACTGAGCACTCCTAAGGAAAAAAAACATGCCAAGAAAGGCCAGCTGAGGACTGTGTGTTACAGCAGAACAGTATCAAGAAATGGCTTGTGTTTTGACATCTATTTATCCCATTTCAGTGTTTTTGTTTTCTAACTACAAAAATTTGACAAAATATGCAGTAATATGGAAGGTTAAACATAGCCCTGTTACCTGTACTAGCCACAAACCTGTGCCACCTATGAAGAAATAACTACCTGGCATTACATACTACATCTAAGGTGTTGGATGCATTCACACTAAGCAAAAATCAAGGTGATCTTTCCAGGAGGGGAGAGTTTGTTCAGCCAGATGCATTTGCCCCACTTGTTCCATATTCAGTTCAGCCTGAAGGCTGGGATCAGTTATGTTCGGGGTCTGAGTCCACCGATGCGAGCCAGAGCAGATAGTCTAAGCTGACTGCCATTGAGCGTGCCTCTCCTTCCCCATCCCTCCAGATGTCGAATGGACTCTGCTCCCAGTTTTGTTTTGTTCCGTCTCGCCTTTCTGATGTGCATACAAAATGTGCAGGAAAGCCAATGTGTCCGGCTCTAAGGGACCTTTGTCTCCAAGGCTGACCCTACGGAAGAACACATACGGGCACACTGCTTCCACAGTGCGGTTTCAAGGTTGAGTGCGGAGCACAAGGGATCACCTCTGCGTATTTGGCAGGGTCTCTCCCTGCGCGGGGGTGCAGGCTGTGAAATGCACTGCCGCCTGCTCGTCGGTACCGCTGCAACAGGACACACTCACCAGCTGGAAGCCAGAGCATCTGAGGGTACCCTGGCAGCGACGATGAAGAGCAGGCGAGCAAGGGGCGATGGAGGTGTGCCAGCATGGGAGCAGACCAGGCTCCCCGACGCCAACATCTGCCAGAGGAACAAAACTGAAGCCCACTGCCAACGCTTTGCTCTGTGCCACTTCTTCTAGCGCAGCGATACAGAGTTGGCGTCAGATCCCACCACAGCGCAACGTGCTACCCTGGTGAGGCTGGCCGACAGCCGCTCCTGCCTCTGCTCATGCAAACCGACCCTGCGGCCAGCGCAGCGAGGGCTGCCCGCAGCTTTGTCAGTCTGCCTCGGCACCGTGTCGGAGAGCTGCGCAAAGGTGTCAATTTAGCATGACTTTGTCCTCTGAAAGCGATACCAACCACGCTGAAATCAGCAACCTGGAGCAGGGAAATGCATCTGCAGGTAATTAGTAACAATCACGGGCTGCTTGGAAACTGCTGACTACAGCAGTAATGGGCTCGGCACATGTCATTGGCTTGTAAATGGAAAGAGCACTTACGGACTGTGGCAGCAAACAGTAAGGGAAGGGTTTTTTTTTAAACTTAATATTTAATGTGGCATAAACACAATGCAGAGAAATCGAGTGGTTCTCTAATCAGAAGTTTGGCTGGTGGTCCATAACACAACAGAGCTGGTGGATGAAGCGGTACTGAGAAGTCACTAAATTTTTCCTTAGATATATTCTAGCAGCAAGTACTGGCATGAATGCCAATGTTTAAGCAATCCTTTCATCTTCAAGAAATATCCCAAAAGTTTTGATCTACCACCTTGCTAAGAACAGAAATTTTACATTTTCTATCAACAGCTGCACAGAGGATCTTTTGCATCTCAACCCTCTGCTCTGCCACTCACACCACAGCCCAGCAACAAGAACAATGAAAGACTGTGATCATAATTCACTTAAGACCTCCATTCTCAGCTTTATTTGCATTAAATTCTTTTACAATCTGTCTTACAGACTTAAGATTGACAAGATGAACTAGACTTAGGTGTCTTCACATCTGCCAGCCCAGGAAGTCTCCACACTTTCTCATAAAAACTGATTAAGCTTGAACGGGAGATACTAGCCATCAAAAGGATGTAAGTGTTCTTGGCTCAAACTCCTGTATGTCATACTTCAAGTTCTCTGCCCACAAAAATATGGCTTTTCAGCCATACACCCACCAATAGCCCCATTCTGTGTTGAAGCATCATGCAATCACACGTTCACAGCTCTGCGTCACACACACCAGAAGAGTACCTGGTACAAACGATGTTTCCCACCAACAGACTGTTCTGGATACTACAACTCACTTGTCAGTGTTTTAAGCAGTTCCTGGTCTCATGACAGTGAAGCTGTTACGAAAGTGTTTATCATCTGGAATGTCAACTGAGAAGTGAAGTCAACCTCTCAAGCCTTTAGCACCACCAGAGACATCAGACATTTTACCCAGCCAGCCCTCACTTTTACAGCTGAAAACACGCTACATAGCATGACTGAAACAAGTTGCCCCCAAGGCTTTCAGTCTCCTGCTCTCAGTTTGCTTGGACGCATGACAGGACAGCCTGTCTGGCATGAGGAAGAGTGGAAACACTCAAAAAAGGGTGAAAAAATTAAAAGCAACTTGACTTTCTGAATCTCAAGAAAAGACTGGAGTTCAGGTTGGCCATTCCTCCTCCAAAAAAGGAGCAGCCTGCAGGAGAAATGCCATCATGGATCTGCAAGGCTCAAGCTCTTGTCTGCCGGACACGGGGCTGACATCCAGGACCTAGATCTGTCAGGATTTCTCTCATGAGTCAAGGCCTGACCAACAAAGCGGGGCTGATACAAAGCTAACCTTCTTCCAGGTGCTGCCTGCCTTATCTACCGCCTACCCCCACCCACCCAACCCAGCCCCAGCTTAGGGACATTAAACCACTGAATTTTACCATAGCTTTGGTCACAGACAACAAAAAAGCTCCCAGAAGGCAGAGTACATGATGTGTCAGCAAATGTTTGTTGGACCTTGCACTCATAACCACCATTGTGTCACTGTCCAGGTCCTCCTGGCTTTCCATGATATCTACTACAGATTTAAAGGCCCACAGCAATATGCAGCTTTTGGTTACAAGGGAAAAAGGGTCAATAAATGTGTATCCTCTTCTGAATTCCCTGTCCCATCAAGGAAACAGGGTAGGAGAAGAAGCATGACTGAAAAAGAGTTAATTCTGAGGAGAAAATGGAGAAGTCTGTCCAGCGCTACGGTGAGAAATGCATCACCAAGTGCGCCGTAACTTACATGCCTTGCACATTATAAACTATGGCTTGCTGCTTAAATTCTCCTGCCCCCAACAGTCTGCGTGTCCCCTCAGCTCCTAAAGAAAGCCTTGGGGCAGAGAGCACGACTCGGACATACGGTATGTGCCCAGTGCTATAGGGCCTAGATTGTGCCGGGGGCTTCTGGGCGCTCCCAGAGCACGAGAAGTACAAAACAGCTGCCATGGGTGGTTAGGAAAGGAAAAGGGAGAATAACAGACAGTCTCCTCAAAAAATATATCAAAAGGCATAGGTTTTAAAAGGGTTTTGATATGCTCGTGTAAATCTAAGTTTTATGAATGCAGGTGTTACAAAAGTCTACAGCAGTATCAAATTAAAGATATAAATACCTACTGCTTTGAAAACGGTGTTCTGCTACAGTTCTCACCCTGTCACATTTAAGACCGATGGCAGGTTTTTTCTAGAGTTGCTGTTCATAACGCCTGCTCCATGTTTTTAATGAGAAATAGTAAATTTGACGTTTTGGAACATTTCCTCAAGTATGGGTAATGGCACAAGGGAGAACCTACATGCACTCCATATCGAGCTCCACAGCATCGTAGTCAGTTTTGTTCTAACAAATGTGATCAGCCAGCTCCCCAAACTCTATGGAAGTAGTAACATCAGAAGCACAAGAAGTGCTTAAATCAGTGTAAAAGAACAAGCACTACTGAGGTATCACATCAAAACAACAGCTCGTGGCTGAACCTCATTTTGGCCAGGTGCAGATCTCGGATAGTCGGTGCCTTAGAAGACAGAAGCAAGGAAGCATTCACCTTCGCTATCATCTTCTTGCCTTCCTAAATTTGACCCCATGACAATGCAGCTCAGTAACGTCTTGCTGTTTTGCTTCCCCCTCAGGACACGGTTCCCATGCGTTCCCATCCCGCACTGTGAGCTGCGGATGCTCCCGGTCGGGACAGCCCCAGACAGCGATGCGCACAGCACCTGCTTGTGCGGTCGAGGTGCTGCGGGGCTGCGCTCATCAGCAGAGCACAACTGCCTCTAACAGGGCGTCAGGGCTGTCACGGGGGCACGGACTCGGACGAGGAAGAGACAAACAGATGAACAAAGGGCAACAGGACACGCTTGACGTGCCAAGACAGGCTCGGTCTTTTGCAATGAGCAGCACTTCAGGCTTCAAAGAAAGATGCAGGGAGCTCTGTAGCAAGCAATTACAGAATAATTTGCCTTGGCAGACACTTCTTTTTAACTTTCATAGGTGGTATGCGTGGCTCATGACCCCAAACATGACAGTTCATGTTCCTTCTTTTACATTCCTTTGAGATTCCTTCTAGTCTATGATTATATATATATATATATATATAAAAAAAATGAAGTCTATATAGACATAAAGTCTATGTTTTTATATACATATATATGCTCTATCTCCCTACCTCTTATAAGCCACATGTCCAGAAACCCCTCTTTCTGTCCATCCATTCACTCCGGACACCTTTCTTATCTATGAGTCTACCGCTCAAACCATCCACCCAGTACCAGACAGGTATTTCAAGAAGTCTTTCCCCTCCCACCTCACGGTAAACATGGATTCCTTCCCGGTTCATGTAGCACTCTAATTTCTTTTGAAAACTCCTAAAATTTTGGCAAGGCGAGCCAAAGATTGATGCCATATTGGGTTAAAACAACTTTGTAACAACATTTGTTTTCAAAACTGCTCTCCTGCTAGATGAGATTGTAGCGCTTTCAAGATACAATAATACTATACTAAAACAGTTTTGGCGACAAAATGAACAAGTAAATCCAATCTTTGGCAAAACTGAGAGAATCCAATGATGAAATATGTACGGGTTAGATGCAAGGACAGAAGTAACACACAGAGGTAACATGCGTATGAAACACTGAGCCTTAAATTTTAAAACCTTTTTTTTCTGATTCTCACAATCCCTTTGGAACACAATCTTGTCATTTTCTTACCACCTGGGCAATGTCCTTCCAAGTGGCGTGGTCAGTCCCAAATAACTAGGTGACCAAAGCATTTACCAAATACTAGTTGTTCCTTAACTCTCACCCTGTGCCTGCTAAATAAATGCAGATGCTGCTCATTTCTTGAACAAGCAAGCTTCGCTTTTCATTTAAATGCTCAGCATTAGTGCACAATTACAATCCCAGAAATGGTATAAAACACAAGCATCCAAAATTCAGGCTAGTTTGAAGTGTCATAAAAACCCCATCCAATCAAACATGCCAGGTGCCTTCATGAAAAAATAGCAACAAAGCCCAAAGGCAGAGGCAAGCATTCTGCTTTTTGGCTACATGTGGTACTCAGAAAGCAGGTTTGGGGTGGAGAGGAATATCCCTTCCTGGACAAGAGATATGGATGCTTCATCTGTTGGCTCCAAGCAGACGCTACTGATTCATACAAACCATGCCCCTGACATTCAACAGAGCTGCTACAAAATCACACTTAAAAAGAGATTTTTTGAGCAAATGACTCCACATCTGACACAACTCCTTCCACAAAGGGCATCACCCTGCCTGCAATGTGCACACACACACTTCACACCACTTACTGGCATTGCAAAATTACTTACCTGTGACAATAGGATATGACTGAGGCCCAGGAACACTTGCACCCAGATCTGCAGAAGTAGGGCTAGTTATATTTGCCTTCATGTCATCTAATCCACCAGCTAATGATGCCATGGCTGTGTATTCAGTTGCCTGGAACAAGAAACAGAAGGCATTTTAGCGACAATAAATTTACTATTTGAGAGCTTTTGCCTGTATGACAAAAAGTAGACACAATACAGAACTCAAAAATCCTTTGTTCAGTCAGTTTTAGAGGCAATACCCATTTACACGGGGTTGTTCAGCATTCAAAATGCTCAATAAGCACACCTGTACTCATCACTGATATTCTTGTGGAACACCAAAATGGGCTTGCTTTATAAAACCAAAATCAAACTCATCAATATGTGACAAGGCTTTCCTTGAAGAGGAAATTTTGTAGAGTAAGTGGGGGCTGTAACTTCTGAGTGTAAGTTACTTGCTTGTTAGAGAAAAATGTTTGTGCCAGTTAACCTGAACTCTCCTTATTTGAGTAGACACATGCCCTAACGGGCAGGTGGGAACTGGGTGTCCCGTTTCGCCCCTTTTCTTGGGAATGCTGCATTTCCTCATCATCTCACAAGAAATAAAGTACACATAAATAAAAGTGTTTGCTTAATGGACACATCTGTAGCCAACTGTTTCTAAATCCCAATTATTTAAATCACCTGACTGTTGTAAGGATGCTCTCTCATCTCGTGGGAATTTTTTAATCTCATTAGCCGAAGCTATGGTAAATGAGCACAGGTCCCCATGAATCAGATTGTTTCTGTCCTATAACCCTCTAGAAGTGCACGTAGCTACGGCAATCGACAGCAGGTGTCCAATCTGTACATCCAGAAGGACTTCCATGTACATGGCAGAAAGCTTATCTGTGTTTGCCTTTTTTCCATGATTTCTCCTTGTCAGGATCATTCACACAAAACTGGGAAGTTTCCTTTCAAAGTTCTCCCTTCCCTGTTGCTTGCTATTTGCAAGTTTTAATCCCTTATTTGTGAGATCGTAATCACGCCCATAACAACCTTCAAGATGACAACCTCAGGTGAAGAATGGCAAAAGAAACAGATAAACTGAAGAAAAACCATGCTGAGGCTGATCCCCTTTGTACTTCTGCAGACTAAGTCAATGCAGATGCTGTGCAGAGCTGTAGCAACGTAGGGGAACCCAGGACCCTATGATTTCTTTGAATGACTAAATCAAAAACTTAACTTTTTTTTTTGAAGGAAACAAAAGTTGATCTGACTGAACATGTCTTTCTCCGTCTTGCAAGTTTCTTGGAAGTGTCCAAGAACCCAGCACACCACATGGTATTTGCCAGGAGCTCAGCACTTTGGGTCAGGTATATGTTTGTGTCTCTTGCTCGTTTCTCACTCCAACAGAACTTAATTCATGTGGATAACCCTTTATCAGCAGGTCTGTGTTAATACGCATATTTCTTCTGAGGATGAAATCTGCGTGAGGTACGAGTACACCCTATCACCTTGAAGGATCCCCTATACAAACCCCTTGCAGATGAGCATGACAAATTCAATTTGCAGTGACCAGCTGCTGGCCACCCTGTCCCTTCTGCCAGCCTATGGATCCTCTGGACTGAAGGCTTCTCGGCAATGACCTGTCTCTATGCTCCTCCCTAACCTTTGCATTAGGCTTGTCCTCTTCCTCAGCCCACTGAGCTTATTCCTCCTCCAACATCCTGCAAGCCCTCACGTTTCCCCTGCCTTCATGCACCCAGCCCCTTTCTTCTACCACCACTGCCTCAAAGATGTGCAGGCCACACCTCAGCTTTAGCCCCACTTCTGCACCCTCGGAGGACAGCCCCTGGAGCATCCCCGCTCTGCAGAGGAGGCCAGCAATGGTCCCAGCCCTTCTCCTTCCTACAAGTGCAGCCAAAGCTGCTTCTTCGCATTTCACATCCTACCAAGGTGCATTTTTCAGCCTTGCCACACCACTCCACACTGTGCTACATCTGCAAACCACAGTTCCCCTGCATGTGTGGTGGCACCGCTGGGTTTTTTTGCTCCCCAAAGCCCTGATCTGACAAGACACCAGGGAAACAACTGCACGGCTGCAGCCCTGCAGAGACATCCCAGGCAGCTGGTGATGAACGAGCAGTGCTGAACGGGCCAGCAGTGCAGCGGTGGAAAAAGCTGTCCTTGTGCACTGCTCTTTGGTATTTCCGATGTCTGGGGAAGAGCACACACTGTTACCCGGGGAAAGGCGCCTTATTTCACCCCTGCTGCTCTAACAAAGCTGTAACCACACCATATCCATGCTAGAAAATCTCTTTGCATCTTCCCACGGCACACCGACCCACCGCTCCCCAAGGACAGGGTAGTGGCAGACTACCTGGCTTCCAGCTTACGGAGGGGGAGCTGGCAATCTGTAGTTTGGGAGAGTGCACACAGCTGTGTCACGGGCTGGGACACACGCGGGGCTGCGGCAAGGGGTGCACATCCAAACCCCAGAGCCAGCAGCAGCTTTTGGGGCCGCCGCTCCTCGCACAAACCCAACCGGGACCAGTGCGCACCCCTGACTGCAAACCCCCGACACAGAAGTCCACAGCAGGCTGCCGATGTCAAAACACCACAGCTTGCTTCCCTTCTGGGGTCCGAGGACCTGACCTAGAAGGAAGCAGGACCAAGTCTCACCCCTTAACTGTAACAACCTGGAAGCACCACATCAATGAACCGCGAGCTTGGCCCTTCACGGTCAGAGGGATTGACCAGTTTCAGTGTCAGAAGCAAGCAGCTATCAGGGTGTAGCATGCGCTGCTGGGGGGCCAGGGCGGTGGTACCCCATGCTCATCCGCGTCACCCTGCCGCACGGAGATGGAGTGATGTGCAGCGGCATGGCCGTCCCGCAGGCAGCACTGCCCCATCTCACCAGCCTGCAGTGGCATGGACCCAAACCATGGAGCTACTTCCACAGACCGGAGGGACTGGCTGCCCAGCACGGTGCAGAGGGAGAGTCCACAGCTGGGCGGCACTGCTGCAGCAGGAGGCATCTCATGCCTCCAATTCTCAAATGGAGGTTTGGGGTCCCCCTACTTTTGGTCCCAGTAGCTTGCTGCAGGCAGGAGCTGCACCTCTACTGCAATGGCCAGGTAACTTTTCCCAGAGGTAAGAATAGTGGGATTTTTCAGGGTTTTTCCAGCTGCTTCCCTATTCCCATGGCAAAACTGTGCCCACATGCCTCCTTGAAGCCACCAGCAAAGGGCCACCAGCAGCCGTACCGACCATGCACCGACCACCGTCACTGCTCCCAGCACCCAGGCAAAGCCAGCATGGGCCGAGGGGCAGCCGCGGCGGCTGCTGACCCTCCGCCCCCTCACATGGTCCTGGCGGGAAAGTGAGCCCCTGTGTCGCACCCGCCTCTGCGGTCACAGCTCCCACCACAAAGCAGCAGGGATGCAGCTGGGGCCGGCATCGGGCTGGTGGAGTGGCGGTGGAATACCGTGTAGCTGAGAACTGGGACTGTGCGAGGCTGTGGCCGGTGCCTGGCTGTGTACAGAGAAGGAAACGTACCACTGCCAACGGTGAGGTGCTGCAGGGAGGTGAGGGTCAGCAGAAGGCATCTTCTGGGAGCCAGGGGTGCAGAGCAGAAGACTGTCCCCAAACCAACCGTCGGGTGCTGTCTACAGCCCTCCTTGCCCCCTTCAGGGAGCACAGCAGCCCCCGAAGGAGCAGCAAGCCTTGCCGGCACTGTGTTTGCGGCACCAAGCGTTCACTCACTCGTGGGGGGCACAGCGCTCATGGAGCAGCCCCTCACCTCGTGGCCCTGTCGAGAGCCTCCTGCCAACCCTCCCCAGGAGCCTCTCCAGCCGCTCGGAGGGGCAGCAGAAGGGGTCTCAGATTCGGCTCCTCCACCAGCGAGCTGGCACCACCACTGGCAAGGAGCAGCCCGCGGTGGCCGGGCATGGCCCGGGGTCCCTCCCTGCGCAGCACAAAGCCCGACCTGCTGCTCGGTAGGTGAAAAAGCAAGAGTCGGGTGTTCAGTACCCTAGAAATTACCTGAAAAATGACTGCCTGCGGTTGTACCACGCACTGTCTCATCAGCATGGAGCACCACTGCCATAGCATGGAGGAGAGAAAACACAGACACGTGAAACGAGGAATATATAAAAGGAGAGACCAAGAAGGACAAACGGAAAGGAAGGGCGAGGCGGGGTCTCCTGTGCCCCCCTGCCCCATGCCACTTGGCTCGGGCGGAGGGGACCTGGGCACGCAGCAGGGGGCTGTGGCTGGGCCCGCCCAGCGGGGGAGCCGCTGGGCTGGGGAAGAGAGGGGTGGTCTCTGCGTGCCCATGGGCAGCAGCACACCCTGTGACGGGCAGCGGGGTCTGCACGGCCTTCCCCCTGCCAGCCTTCGCTGCAGAGTGCAAATGGGGACGTTTCTGCGCCAGGAGAGGTTTCGCGTACACCTCCATTGCACAAGCTTTATTTCTAAATATTACCCCCTGGGGCAGGGGACGCGATGGGCAGATGGAGGGAAGAGGGGGGCAGGAGTGTTTTGGTACCATTTCCAAAGAATTGAGAGAGTGTGGCAGGAGGCAGGCTCTGCTGTCTCCTGCTGCACTGCAGTGAAGTGGCAAGACAGCCCACCACCGGCTCCACCCTGCGCTTTTCCTGGAGGAGATGCCTGAGCGCAACCCACCGAAAGGTCAATCCACCCTACTACACCAATTTTCTCTTTGAGAAGTGCCTGCAATTTTATCCCAAGGTGGCAAAGACAGATGCACAGTGGGGAACAAGACTGCTCCCTAAAACAGCCTGGTTCTGGGGTGCCGGGGTACGAAACACACATCCCACAGGCTGGGATGAGTCCTGCGGCAACGCTGCAGCCTGGGCAGCACGAGACGAATGCATCCCCCTCCTGCCCCGTCCCTTTTGCAGCGCACAGACCCTGCAGCCCTCTTGAGGACGCACCAAGCCAAGCCAGAGAAGAGGTGTCTGCCGCGCAGGGCAAGCGGCCATCGAAAGGAGCCAGCAGGCTCCCGCGGGGACTTGCACGTGTTGCTTTTTGCATCCGCCCAGGTTTGCAAATCACACCTGCAAAACTCCAGGCCGGCATGAAGCAACGCCTCGAGTGCCGCGCTGCTGCCGGCTCGGCTGCTGCCGGACCCGCGGTGCTGCTCGGGATGCAGAGCCTCCGGCCGTCGGAGCAAGGCGCCAGCCTGGGGGCTTCGGGACTTGGTCTGCCTCCGCGCCAACCACGTGTGCTGCCTTTGCTTCCGACAGACACGGTGCATGGAGCACCTCTGCTGCCAAAAACGCTTCTCCTCGTTTAAGCCAGGCATTAATCTGGCGTCTCCAAAAGGCGCAGTGCTGTCCCCCAAGTCACAACCACCAAACCCCCGGCTCACCACCGACTGCAGCAGCAAAGCTGGAGTTCATGCCTAATATCTCCAAGTCGTCGTATCGTAATACTTTAAAATTAATAAATAAAGGCAGAAGTGGCACACACTGGGCAGGCTGTCCATGGAAGCCCCCACCTCAGCCCGACAAAGGGAAGAAATTTGTAGTATTAGATATGGTTCGGAGAGCTTAATCCGAAGCAGCTCTAATTAATCTCCCCACGCTTTCAGAAACGCAGCGCCACTTGCAGCTGCAGGGGCACCAGTGCTGCTCTGCCTGAGATTTTATGGGAACGGAAAATCCATCCTAACGCCCTCCTCCTCGGCCGCCTCAGATCCAGATGGGAAAGGCATCTGAAAGCCTATCTATCAAAGCATTGCCGCTGCTGCCCGCCAGTCACCCCTCCATTTCATA